>NC_058134.1:276795716-276918358 GCF_016433145.1 Gracilinanus agilis | reverse complement strand
CCATATATCAAAATTCTACAAAGAAGAGGGAAACTATTAAAAACAAAAATAATTCCAAATGGGGAAAAGTGGTCTAAAGAGACTAATATGAAAAAAAACAAGAAACTTCCATTTTTTAAAAAGGACATGTATATGAAATTATGCAGAGCGAAATAAGCAGAACCAGGAAAACACTATTCTTGGTAACCACAATATTGTGATGATCAACTGTGATAGACTTAGTTACTTTCAGCAATACAGTTAGCCCAGTCAATTCTGAGAAACTTATGACAAAATATGCTATCCACCTCCAGAGAAAGAACTGTTAGAGTCAGAATTCAGATTAAAGCATATAATTTTTCACGTGTTTATTTGGGGTTTTCTTTTATATGATTAAGCACTTACAAAAACAAACAATATGGAGTTATGTTTTGCATGATAATACATATATAACTCAAATTGAATTACTTTTGCTGGAAGGAGGAGGGAAAGGAGGGAAGGAGAAAATTTGGCTCAAATAACTTCAAAAATCTTATGTGAAAATTTTTTATTACATATAATTGTTAAAATAAATAAATAAAATTCTAAAATAAAAAATTAAATATTAAATGAGGCTTGGAATCATTTTTAAAATAACCACCATATATCCAGAGAATATGGGCCCTACAGGAAAGGAGAACCATTTTAGCATAAAGTAATTTTAAAATGTTCTTTTTATTCATTTGATTTATTAAAAATGTACTCATTGACCAAAAGCCTCTGGACACATATGCAAAATATAAATGGACCAACTATATTAAATCTATCAACTAAAATTCTCATAAAGGGAAAAAATCCATATTATGTTCTTGGTTGTAATTTAATTGAATAAAATCAAAGAAACATTCCAAAAAAGTTAAAAAAGAAAAGATATCTATAGACAACAGAAACATAGTTTGGTAAAGGAATATCAATAAAAATGATTCAGAATCCTAAAAGAATATTATCAGTGGCACTAAATCTTTAAATGGACTGGGGCTGCCAAAGACTCCTAAAGAATTGAGTAACGGAAAGTTATATTCCAGTGGATCCCTATTATCTCGAGTATCAAATATAAATTACTCTTATTTAGCTTTACACCCCTTCACAATCTGTCCCTTCCACCTTTCCAGTCTACTTACATAATGCTCTTCACTACATATCCTGTGAATAGCCTTTGTCCTTTCTTTGTCTATGATTCTCCAGCTCATGACTTAGTGTCTTCCCACTGGCAGTTTTCCATACTTGGAATGTTCTTGTTCCTTCCTTCTGACTCCTATCTTGTTTCAAGGCTCTACTCAAATTGCACCTGTAAGAAGTCCTTCTAGGTTCACCTCTAATATTCCACAGATATTACCTCTCTCTGATATATATATATATATATATATACTTCTGTAGGTATATAGTTGTTTGCAAGTTGTCTCCTCTATTAAAATGTGAGTTTTCTTGAGGATATGGATTGTCTTTTTGTTTTTGTCTCTCTAATATGAAGTAAGTGCTCAACAAATTGTGAGTATGATAGGATTTTTTCTCTAGGTTTAGTTGAAAGAAGGGAATTTTGAGATAAGCCCTGGAAAAGAATTCTAGGTAAGAAAGGAATTGTGGATCTACAACTGGAAGTAACTGAAGTTCACTTCCTTCTTGGATTTTGACTAAATTGGAGGAAGGTTTTGTCTCTCTGCCTACAATTCCCATCAAGCTGAAGGAGGGTTTTTCCTCTGAGAGATTCTCCATGGAGGGTCAGGATTTTGTGTAGAAGTCCTTGGCATCCAAGTTGAGGGTTTACTTGGAGGAAAACAATTTCCCTGACTCCAGGTTTCAGCCAGTGGTCCAGTTGCCAGAATTCTTATTGGTTAAGGTAATCCAAAGCTTTCCATCTATAACTTTGGTAGCTTAGTACTGTAGCCAAATCCAGTGTTTTTCCCTTTCTTTCTTATTAATTATTAATAGTAAGTTTAGATTAAGTTAGATAGCTTTGAGGGGAGTAGGGTTCTTAGATAGCATAGGGAGGATTAAGTAGGGCCCATAGAAGAAAACAAAGGCTCTCCTTAAGCAAGAGACTTAGAAGTTGGGTGGTGTTAGTTTGAATAGTGCTAGAGTCCTATCTATCAGTTTTTTTTATTTCCTTTTTTGTTAAATAAACTTTGTTCCCAAGATAAAAGGTTTGGTGCTTAATTGGCCCTAGGAAGTTCCTAGGTGGGTTGCAATATATAACACCCCTCTAGGACTCTTCCACAATACATTATCTTGGTATGTGTAATGTACACTTAATTATATAGTATGATTAATTCTAGAGGCAGCATCAATCTTCAGATGATAACCTATAGGTAAGAATTCGAGTGTCTATGACTCCTGTCTAAACCATCATATTGTCATTATATCATCATCATCACTATCTTTATTATTATTATTAAAGATAGTTAAGGTATTTTACTGTCCTTAGACATTATACTGTCATTGAATAAAATATATATCTCACAGATGACATTAATTCCAAAGTAAAGAGGTTCCTGAGCCCACTTCTTTTTTTAATAAAGTTTAATTATTTATTTAATTAGTTAAAACTATTTTCCCATGGTTACATGATTCATGTTCTTTCCCTCTCCTCCTTCCCCCTCCTGTAGCCAACAAATAATTCCACTGAGTTTTACATGTGACATCAATCAAGATCTATTTCCATATTGATATTTGCACTGGGGCAATCATTTAGAGTCAATATCCACAATCATTTCCCCATCAAACCATGTGATAAAGCAATTGTTTTTCTTCTGTGTTTCTGCTCCCACAGTTCTTTCTCAGGATGTGGATAGTGTTCTTTCTCATAAGTTCCTCCGAACTGTCATGGATCATTGCACTGATGTTGTTAGAGAAGTCCATTACATTTGTTTGTGTCACAGTGTATAATGTTCTCCTGTTTCTGCTCCTTTCACTCTGCATCAATTCCTGGAGGTCTTTCCAGTTCACATGGAATTTCTCCAGTTCATTATTCCTTTGAGCATAATAGTATTCCATCACCAACAGATACCACAATTTGTTCATCCATTCCCCAATTGAAGGGCATCCCCTCATTTTCCAATTTTTTGCCACCATAAAGCTATAGATATTTTCGTACAAGTCTTTTTCCTTATTATCTCTTTGGTATATAAACCCAGCAAGGGTATGGATAGATCAAAGGCAGGCAATCTTTTAAAACCCTTTGGACATAGTTCCAAATTGCCTTCCAAAATGGTTGGATCAATTCACACCACCAGCAATTCATTAATGTTCCTATTTTACTACTTCCTCTCCAACATTTATTATTTTCCTTTGCTGTCATATTAGCCAAACTGCTAGGTGTGAGGTGGTACCTCAGAATTGTTTTGATTTGCATTTTTTCTAATTATAAGAGATTTAGAACACTTTTTCATGTGCTTATTGACTGAGCCCACTTCATAATGGGGGGTAATATTTAAGGATTGAATAGAAGCTGGGACAGCATTTCAATGCCTAAAAGGGACCTCAGACATGTGAATGGCCACCTATTCCATTCTATTTTCATCATGTTGCCTTGATATACATATATATACACACATACATATATATGGAGAGAAAATTAATATGATTAATATAACAATATAATTTTAATATAATTAGTATAACATATTTCTATATGATTAATAAAAATATATAGATATTCATTGTAAAAATTTAAAGAGATGAGAAAATAATCATATGTTGGTAGTTACTGATATACTCTTGGCTACCTTTAAAAATAGTGTCCGATTTTTTTTTTCTGGCTTTCTTTCAACTTTCAAATATCTCGCAAATTGATTTCTCAGTACTTTCAAAATTGTCACTTTTATCATTAGTTTCTTTTTTATGAAACTGGTTTGGTTCCATTGCTCTTACTGACTTTATGCTTGTGAATGCCATTCCATTTTCATTTCTACAGGTATTAAGTCCAAAATGTGGTTATTCAGCTGGTCATTAGTGGAACACAAAGCAGTATTTATAGACTTGCATATACTTATTGAATATTTATTGAAAAATGGAAAATGGAGGAAAGAAGGAGGGATAGATAGATAAAGGAGAGAAACAGAAGAATAGAAAGGGATAGAAGAGAGAGAGAGAGAAAAAAAGCTAAGTATCATCTATTTCATATTTATCCAAGTTTTGTCTGGGGCTTATCTAGAGAATGGAATAATTTCCCTTTTTAGGTTTTAAGAAGAGTTGCTTCCAATATTAAATTGTATGAATCCCAGTGTTATTTATGGTAATCACTCATTAAAACAATGAAAAGAAGGGAAAGGATGACTTAAAAGATGACTGTTTATATTTAGACATATTAATTTCCAACCCCGCCAAGTTACATATCTTTATTTTAGAGGAAAGGGTTGTTTGATTTAAAGATCAAGAAATTATTATTCCAATAAATTTTAAAAAATAGTATTTACTAATTACTTATCAAATGACTCTCATTGTGTTAGGCATTAAGGATTTAAAGACCAAAATGGCCCAGTCCCTGCACTCACCCTGCATTCTGTCAAGGGAAATAATGCATAAACATACACATGTATACAAAACACATACATAAATAGAAGAAAATCTTTTGGGAGAAGTAACTAGCAGATGTTGGGGGAGAGGGCCAGAAAAATCTTCATGTAAATGATAATGTTTGAGCTGGACCTTGAAGGAAATTAGGAATTCTAAGACATAAATGTGAAGAGGGATTTCATCCTAGTCATGAAAAAAAAGGCACAGAAAAAAAAGATCAAATATTTCATGTGAGGAACAGCATATGCAGTCAGGATGTTCCATAGAAGATATGGAGGAGTGTAATGTATAATAAGAATGAAAAAATATATTGGGCTCAGGTTATGAAGGTGCTTAGATACCAAATAGAATTTCACATTCAATTCTGGAGGTAGTGAGCTTATTGTTGAGAAGAATGACAATATCTAAAAATAATTTTGGCAATAGGCTGGGAAACAGATTGAAGTGGAGAGAAATTTTAGGCAGAGTCCAATTAAGTTATTTCAACAGATCATGAAAACAGTGAAGAGGATCTGAACTAGGTTGGTATCTATGGGATAACAGAGAGGTAAGAAGAGAGATTCTATATATAAAAGTTCAGTTAATTGGATATAGTGCTGAGGAATAATTGACAGGATATTTATGACATTTAACAGAAATGGGGAACTATGGAACTTGGGAAAGATTTTTGAGGGGCAATGATGATGATGAACTGATTTGCCTTTATTGAGTTTGAGGTTCCTCTGAGACATGTAGTTTGAAATATTCAGATGTCAGTTGTTGATGTGGCACTGAAGTTCAGAAGAAAAACAAGATGGATGAACATAGAAATATATTTACACATATCCATATATGTAGGGGCATATAGATACACATAAGTGGATATAAGTATATCTATGTCTACATGTGTGTATATAATGTGTATTAATTCAGATATTTATATGTGAATATACAATATAAATGTGTAAATATAATTCACACAAAAACATACATAAATACATGTATGTGTGTATGTATATATAAAGGAGGTAATACAGGAAATCTCTGATCAATTTGAGGTGTTTAAAAAAACAACACCTGATAACATTTTAATGAAAGAATTTCCTAAAGAATCTGATTTTAGGAAATTGATCATTTTAGGAAAGGAAATTAAAGAAAACAGGGAATTTCTAGTTCCTGGCTCAGAAACAATCATACTTCTTGGGACTCTAAAAAGAAATCTCATATGGCCTTAAGTGAATAAACTTGATCAGACATATCTTAGGACTGAGGTCTGGAGGATGCACTCTTGATATTTATCATCATATTTTTTTTTAGAATATAGAAAACAAGGCAAAAATATTTATCTTTCTTTTTCCTCATTTGCAATGATGTCTTAGAGTGGAAGCTTCTGGTTTTAGAAGGCATGTGCTTGCATAAAGGAGAAGGGGGATTTAAGGACTTTGTTTCCTAAATACCAACCTCTATAGAAGAGGGAAGATTGAATTCCCTATATGGAATATTATCATAAACTTAACCTTCTTGTATAAAAGAAAACACTATACAACAGAGATAACTCTACACTGCATGAAGATGTGTATTGGAAACTTGTTAAAAGGACAATTGACAAGTGACTGGGATTGCCTCCAAGAGTCTGGTTATAACAAGCCAAGGAAATATCACAAATGATGAATTGGTAATATTAATGATGGATTCGTCTAAGAAGCAAAAGGAAATATCATCAGTGAGATCTATGATGAGAAAATGGGGTAAAGAATGAAATGGATAATAATCCATGCCCACAAATTTACTCATATAATATTAAGAGACAAAGAAAAAAGATAAAATGCCCAGACTCTTGTTAAGATTTTATGGGAGCATCAAGACAAGATTAATTTAAAAAGAGAGGACATGTATGATTAGCAATATCACAGATCCATTAAAGTAATAAAATAATAAATTTAATATAAAGACATTATATAATGTGTTCAAAGTTCATGGTTCACAGAATGAGTGTAGTTCTCTAGGTTTTTAGGATCAAGAAAAGTTTTATTTTCTGTTATCTTGTTTTAAAATATTCATATATACATGTAAAACCCAGTGGAATTGCACGTTGGCTATGGGGAATGGGGGTTTGAAGGGAGGGAAAGAACATGAATCATGTAACCATTGGAAAATATTCTAAATTAATTAATTAAATAAAAAGCCAGCTGAAAAATAAATAAAATATTCATATACCTTAAAGAATACATTTAAGGAGTGTGATTGGTGTTGGATTAAAGGTGGTATTATAGCCTGATCTTATGTTCTCATGATAATTCTGCCAGCAATAAACCTGTATTATAAAGGCTACTTTGGACAACTTAGGACAACTAAACATATCAGAGCCATAGCTAAATAGGGATTATGCTCAAAATGAAATAGATAATAATTGTATTCTCCTCCTCAGGTTTCACAAAGCAATCTGTATATATCATTTAATTTTTTAACTAATTTAACTATGTAGTATAATAATCCCAACTACTATAATCTATTCTATTACATATATTATATCCTTCCTACCAGACTCAGCCATGTCAGGACAGGAAATGTTTTAATTTCCATTGGCTATCCCTCAGTACTGAGCACTGTTTACTTTGTATTTGATAAGAATTTAATAAATGATTATTTTAAGAATAAATAAAAGGGTAGATGAATACATAGTGTATCAAAGAAGAAAAATGATGTACAAAATCGTAAGAAATTTCTTGACTTTTCAAATAGTTTGATACGAGAAACTAATTATAATGAAATAGATGAGGTCTACTCAGCACATTTCTAGTTATTTCAGATAGGTTCTTTTTTTGTCAAATATTTCTCATTGTAAACTGAAAAAATAAAATATCCAACTGAAAAGAAATGGGTAGTGTTATGATGATAATAACAGATCATTTGGAGAAGCAGATAAATGTATCAGAGCCAAATAGATCTTTAAGTCAAGAGCCCTAGATTGACAGGCTACAGTGAGGAAAGGAGGGGGTAAAACACTCCTGGCTCTCAAACCCCTCCCCCTCTAACTGCTTCTGCTTCAGTTGGTAATGAAGACAGGAACAGGATTCTTCTGGTAAGTTTCTCTTATGGCTGAAACCCCTATAATGTTCCTTTCATTAATTTATATTCCTCTCAGGTCAGTTAGAGGAGATATATAGAAATTATTTATCTAACTGTTGAGGACAGAGGAGATCTTAAACTGGCAGCCAACAGGATTCAATCTAGAAGTTCAGACTGAATTGTATCTTCCAAATAATTATCAGGCACAGATTTGAAGGTAAAAAGTTATATTAGGAATTAACAAGGAAAATTAGGGAAGTTAATGAAGGTATATTGAATAAAGGAAAGGTGACCCTAAACTGTTAAATTGATGACCCTTCCTCCTCCTCACTGGAGGAGAAGAAGCATTTAACTAAAACTGGCTCTCTTGCTATAGATAAATATCTTACTCTCTAATTATTAAATAATTATATAATTATATTAATGAAGAATAGTAATGACAAATAGGCTAAACACAGCAAGTTAATCCAAAGATGGCTAGGAAGTAAAGAGGCTTCCTGTTTGCTGTCCAACAATAACAGGTAAAGCACCCAACTCTACCTAGTTCTTGATTGAAGCTCAAACTCCTCTATTGAGATCCCAAACTTGTCCACAGGCTTAGTTAAATAGATGCCACAGTCTCCAGCACTCTCCCAAGCAGAAACTGTCACTTCTTAGTCTCTGGGGACAAACCTCTCCAAACATTCTGAGTTTAGAATGTTCACAGCCTCAGCCAGGTTTTAGCTTGGTCTATCTGCTTTCACTATAATAAGCCCTATCTATAAATTGTAAATTACCTATAACAAAACCTATGTCATGGGTTTTTGAATATAGAATTTGAATATCTTCAATTACATTATTTTTATAAGAGCCCCAGCAAATGAGATCAACTCTTTATACCAAACAAGAGGACACGGACAAGAGTATAGTGATCATGAAAGGATTATAATCTGTGTCATGAAAGGAAATATCCACACTATTGAGATTATAGATCCATTAGTATTGAATATATATAAATATATAAGATATATAACTTTTTTATATTTTATATATTTTACACAAATAAAATATATAAAATACAAATAATATATGATATATAAATTGGTATTGAATATATATACTTTTGAATATATATATAATAACTCTTACCTTCCAGTTTAGAATTAATATTGTATATTGGTTCTAAGGCAGAAGAGTGTTAAGGGCTAAGGAATGGGGGTTAAGTAACTTGACCAAAGTCACATAACTAGGAAGTATCAGAAGACAGACTTGAATCCAGGACTTCCAGTTTTGGGGACTGGCTCTCCATATATTTAGGCTCCTTACTTCCCTCCCTTTCAATATATATTTATGAATCAGTTGCATATCAAGAAAAAAAGAAACTTATTGACACCTTGAATGTTTTTTTAAACCCTTACCTTCCATCTTGGAATCAATACTGTGTATTGGTTCTAAGGTAGAAGAGTGGTAAGGGCTAGGCAATGGGGTCAAGTGACTTGCCCAGGGTCACACAGTTGGGAAGTGTCTGAGGCCAGATTTGAACCTAGGACCTCCCATCTCTAGGCCTGGCTCTCACTCCACTGAGCTACCCAGCTGCCCCCTGACCCTTGTTAATTGGAATTTGGGAAATGCCATCTAAAAGTATATATATATATATATATTTTTTTTTCCCCTATGGACACGTGGGGACCTTAAAACTACATTTCCCGTGGTCCAATGGGTTTCCTGTTTTGGATTACATATTCAAGGTGAGGAATTACATCATTTCTATGCCTAGGTTAAGTAAGAGATTAGCTATGAATGGCTAGAGTTAATTCCATTTACACAATCCCCCCTGATGTATGTTGTACTGTAATACACACAATGGTAGAAGACTTTTCAAAGTCCTCTATTAAATTTTGGCAAACTGTGGTGAACTAATAAATGAGAGTCATAGAAGATGGCCAAGCTTGGATGGGCTTTGGATATGCATCACTGGAGAGAACTGGTACCCACATGAATGAGTTTACAGATCCTTCAGAGTATTAGAGTACATATGAAAGGCTAAAATGATCCATTAGGATAATGAATCAATTTACAAGCATGAATCAAGTGTCCAACATATACCAAAAGCTGTGCTAGGCATGCAGATATAAAGACAAAATTAAAACTTACCCCCTCAAGAATCTTTCTTTCTGTCAAATACAAGCTTGATAGACCTGATTACTTCTAGAAATATTTGAAAAGATGTAGTTTAAACATCTGTTAAACTCAGAGAATGAAATCTCCATGACAACGCAATCCTATAATTTATGAATACTAGGAAGGAAAAAATAAAAATGGGAGCAAAGTAAAAATCTCCATAGGAAACAATAAATCAGAGCTTACCATTTTATAAGTGACCGCTTCATAGTAAATTGAGCAGTCTAGGTGATGCACTAATGTTTTTAGTCTATAACCATGCCATTTAGCACTCTAGGTAGTAATTTAGTATATTATATGATAATATAAGACATTGTTTATTTTTTCTTATATGGGAGAAAATATGAATATAATTTATAAATCTAAGAAATGAATTCAATAACTCAGTCACCACAAATATATTCACATATATACCTTGCAATGGAATAAATACAAGCAGAATAAAATATCTACACATGTAAATTATGACCTTCTGTAATGATGACAGTGAAATTTATGGGTTTAGCAGTCATCAAAGGCTACTTTATGTGCTTTTTAGTCCGCTTTTCTGTTATTTGTATAGTCCACAGTGACATAAGATAATCCAAGATACTTAGATATACAGATAATTATGAAACATGATTCCCTACCTTCAAGGAACTGGAAGAGATATGGTATGGTGGATTGGAACAAAGACCCAATTCTCCATATGTGGGTCTATTCAGACGAGGAATACTCAGAGATTTGAGGGAATTTGTGTATAGGGTAAAGGAATTATTTATTAGTTGCCTGGACGAGAAAGGAATATTTCAAAACTGACACTCCAAAGTTTCATCATTCCCATATTTCTGTGTATGTTCCTACCTAAGATCTCTAATAATAATAGCTACAGAAGATAAGATGGGAGAAATAAGAAATTCAAGGCAAAGAGGAATGGCTATGACTACCTGATCTTCAGACTAAGTGCTGTCTTTTATAGTTTTTCTTTTTTTTTTAAGTTTTATTTAAGGGGTGGCAAGGAAGCAGTAAAATCTGAGTTCAAATTTAGGCTTGGACACTTAATAGCTTTGTGACCCTGAGCAAATCATTTAATCTTTGTTTGCTTTAATCCACTGGAGAAAGAAATAGTAAATCGCTTCCATATATTTGCCAAGAAACCCTTATGTACTGTATGGTCCAAAGCTCTTTACAAAAATCTCATATTTGGTCTTTACAACAGCCCTGGGAAGTAAATGCTATTATTATCCTCATTTTATTTATTTACTTATTTCTGAAAAGTTTGCCTTCAATCTTAAAATTGATGCTAAGCATCAATTCTAGGACAGAAGAAATAAAGGCTAGGGAACTAGGGTGAAGTGGCTCCTCCAGGGTCACACAAAGTCTGAAGTACTATTTGAACCCAGGAACTCCTAGCTTCAGGCTTGTCTCTATCCATTAAGCCATCTAGCTGCCCCAATTTCATTAAAAAAAATAAGGGGGCAGCTGGGTAGCTCAGTGGATTGAGAGCCAGGCCTAAAGACGGGAGTTCCTAGGTTCAAATCTGGCCTCAGACACTTCCCAGATGTGTGACCCTGGGAAAGTCACTTGACCCCCATTGCCTACCCTTACCACTCTTCTGCCTTGGAGCCAATACACAGTATTGACTACAAGATGGAAGGTAAGGGCTTAGAAATAAATAAATAAATGAAGGAACGAACGAACGAACGAACAAATAAATAAATGAATGAATGAATGAATGAATGAGCAAATAAACAAATAAATAAATAGACTGAATTGATGCAGAGTGAAAGGAGCAGATTGAGGAGAACATTGTACACAGAGACTGATAGACTGTGGTACAGTTGAACATAACAGACTTCTCTAATAGCAGGAATGCAAGGATCCAGAGCAAGGTTGAGGGACTTATGAGAAAGAAAAATAGCCACATTCAGAGGAAGAACTGTGGAGGAGAAACACAGAAGAAAAACAGCTGCTTGAACACATGGGCTAATGGGGATATTATTGCAGATGAAGACACTAAATGATAACTCTAGTCCAACTATCAATAACATGGAATTAGGTCTTGATCAATGATATGTGTAAAACCCAGTGGAATTGTGCATCGGCGAAAGGGGGTTATGGGGTATTGGGGGAAAGAGAAAGAACATGAAATATGTAACTAGGAGAAAACATTCAAAATAAAAAAATAATTTAAAAAATAAACTGAAGTTAAATTACTTCCCCAGTGTTACACAGCTAAGAAGTATCAGATGCCACATTTGATCTCATTTTTTTTTCTAAATTCTCACCTCACACTCTAATCACTGGGCTACGGGAGTTGTACTGCTCCCAATCAGCTGTTTAATTCAAACATAAATATAAAAATAAAATAATCATTATCAATAATGTTTATGTCAAAACTATTACCTTCATCAGAATGCTGTGAGGACAGTGATTTATAAATGATAATGTGCTCAGAATTACTGGTGGTGTTTTTATTTTTATATTTTTATAATTTTTTAACCTTTGAAAATAGTATTTAAGTAATAAATTTAGGATATTTTTCCATGGTTACAAGATTCATGTTCTTTCCCTCCCCTTCCCACAACCCTTTCCCATAGACAACATTCAATCAAGACCTATTTTCATATTATTGATATGTGCACTAGGGTGATCTTTTAAAGTCAATATCCCCAATCATTTCCCCATCAAACCATTTGATAGAGTAGTTGTTTTTCTTCTGTTTCCAATCCCAGAGTTCTTCCTCTGAATGTGGGCAGCATTCTTTTTCATAAGCCCTTCCAAGTTGTCCTGGATCATTGCATTGCTGCTAGAAGAGAAGTCCCTTACATTGGATTGTGCCACAGTGTATCAGCCTCTGTGTATATGGTTTTCCTGGTTCTGCTCCTTTCACTCTGCAACAGTTCCTGGAGGTTGTTCCAGTTCACATGGAATTCCTCAAGTTCATTATTCCTTTGGGCACAATAGTATTCCATCACCAGCAGATACCACAATTTGTTCAGCCATTCAGTTGAAGGGCATCCCCCGCTTTTCCAATTTTTTGCCACCACAAAGAGTGTGGCTATAAATATTTTTGTACAAGTATTTTTCCCTATGAGCTCTTTGGGGTATAAATCCAGCAGTGGTATGTTTGGGTCAAAAGGTAGACAGTCTTTTAAAGCTCTTTGAGCATATTTCCAAATTTCCATCCAGAATGGTGTGATCAATTCACAACTCCACCAGCAATGCATTAATGTCCCAATTTTGCCACATCCCCTCCAACATTTGTTACTTCCCTTTGCTGTCTTGTGAGCCAATCTGCTAGGTGTGAGGTAGTACCTCAGAGTTGTTTTGATTTACATTTCTCTAATTACAAGAGATTCAGAACACTTTTTCATTTGCTTATTGATAGTTTTGATTTCTTTATTTGAAAATTGCCTATTCATGTCCCTTGCCCATTTATTAATTGGGGAATGGCTTGATTTTTTGTACAATTGATTTAGCTCTTTATATATTTGAGTAATTAGACCTTCATCTGAGTTTTTTGTTATAAAGATTTTTTCCCCAATTTGTTGTTTCCCTTCTACTTTTGGTTGCATTGGTTTTATTTGTACAAAAACTTTTTAAATTTAATGTAATCAAAATTATTGATTTTACATTTTGTAATTTTTTCTAACTCTTGCTTGGTTTTAAAATCATTTCTTTCCCAAAGATCTGGCAAGTATACTATTCTGTGTTCACCTAATTTATTTATATTTTCATTCTTTATATTCAAGTCCTTCACTAATTCTTGCTGTAGGGTATGAGATATTGATCCCGACCCAATCTCTCCCATATTGTTTTCCAATTTTCCCAGCAGTTTTTATCAAATAATGGATTTTTAGTCTCAAAAGCTGAGATCTTTGGGTTTATGATACACTGTCTTGCTTAGGTCCCCAAGTCTATTCCACTGATCTTCCCTTCTGTCTCTTAGCCAGTACCATATTGTTTTGAAGACCACTGCTTTATACTACGGTTTAAGATCTGGCACTGTCACCTTTCTTCACATTCTTTTTCATTATTTCCCTTGATTTTCTTGATCTTTTGTTCTTCCAAATGAACATTTTTATAGTTTTTTTCCAATTCAGTAAAAAAGTTTTTTGATAGTTTGATAGGTATGACACTAAATAAATAGATTGATTTGGGTAGCACGGTCATTTTTATTAGGTTAGTTCATCCTACCCATGAGCAATTAATGTTTTTCCAATTGTTTAGATATAGTTTTAATTGTGTAGAAAGTGTTTCGTAGTTTTGTTTGTATAATTCCTGTGTATTTTTTGGCAGATAGATTCCTAAGTATTTTATTTTATCCATGGTGATTTTAAATGACATTTCTCTTTCTAAAACTCTTGCTGCTGGTTCCAGGTTAAGATGGCGGCAGAGTAAAAAGCAGCTCTTAACCTCTCCTGACCAAAACACACGAGACTCCTCAAGGGGACATAAAAACAAGTCCAGACGAACGGAGGAACCCCACAACAGGGTGCACCGTGGAAGGTACGTGGAATCGGGACATTTCCATGCTATAAAGGGGTGAAACAGCTCTCACTAAATCGCTGGCTGAGCAACCACCCCACCCTCAGCCCCTCCACACACACCACCTATAGCACCGAAGCCAGTTAAAAAGAAATAGAGCAAGTTTGAGGCACCCATTGAGTCATTGGCAGCTCCAGGGCCTGTTCCTGAGAGCAGCAAGATTCGCGACCCCAAAAAGCCAAAGAATGCATGCGAACACTGAGCATGGGGGCAGCGAAGGCGTGGGAGGAGGCAGACACAGTCATGAAATAAAGCTCTGAAACCCTGAGTGGGGAACCAGCGTAGACGGGTATACGACTGTGGAAGCAGCGCCCTGAGACTTGTAAAGGAACCTCCTGCAGAGGATCAAGCAAGGGGGTCCACCATGGGGCTTGACCTTGGAAAAAACCAGAACTCAGACCTCAGGAGCCAAAAGACTGCGGACAGACCCAAAGCGCAAGGATAAAGCTGAGAAGTTGCTGGGCTAATGATGGCTACCCAGACTCAGGAAGTTCAGAAAAGAAAGATAAACAACAAGAAAAAGAAGTCTTTAACACTCCACAACTTTTACGCGGAGAAAATCCAGACAACCGAGCAAACAGAGGAGGAGAACAAATAAGCATCCGGACCCTCCTCAAATAAGGAAAACTCCTCACCAGCTATGGAAGAGTTCAAAACTGAGATTCTGAGGATGATGGAAGAGATCTGGCAAGAAAATAACAGTTTAAAAGGTAGAATCTTGCAATTGGAAAGTGAGGCTCAGAAATCAAGATAAGCAAATTGAACCAGATTGAAAAAGAAAACCAAAAGATCATAGCTGAAAACCAGTCCCTAAAGGCTAGAATTAAGCAATTAGAAGCTAATGATCTCTCAAGACAACAAGAACAAATAAAACAAAGTCAAAAGACTGAAAAAATAGAAGGAAATATGAAATATCTCAATGAGAGAGTGACAGACCAAGAAAAACAGTCTAGAAGAGACAATTTGAGAATAATTGGTCTTCCAGAAAAACCAGAAATTAATAGAAACCTAGACTCCATACTAAAAGAAATTATTCAGCAAAATTGCCCTGAAGTCCTAAAACAAGAAGGCAATATAGACATTGAAAGGATTCATAGAACACCCACTATTTTCGATCCAGAGAAGAAAACAGCCAGAAATATAATTGCCAAATTCAAGAGCTTTCAAGCAAAAGAAAAAAATCTTACAACAAGCCAGAAAGAGACAATTCAAATATCAAGGAACACCAATCAGGATCACACAGGTACTGGCAGCCTCCACGCTAAAAGACCATAAGGCCTGGAATACAATATTCAGAAAGGCAAGAGAGCTGGGGCTGCAACCACGGATCAACTACCCATCAAAATTGACTATATATTTCCAGGGGAAAGTATGGGCATTCAACAAAATTGAAGAATTCCAAGTATTTGCACAGAAAAGACCAGGGCTAAATGGAAAGTTTGATATCCAAACACAAAAATCGAGAGAAACATGAAAAGGTAAATAAGAAACAGAGGGGAAAGAAAGAAAACTTATAATTTTTAAATTTGCCTTTTTAAGGGCCTCAGTAAGATCTAATTATCTGTATTCCTATGTAGAGAAATGTTATGTATAATTCTCTGTAGTGAACTCTATTTACTATTATAGTATTCACTATTATAGTAATCAGAAGAATAAATCACTGGGTGAGGGTGGAACACTAAATAATCTAAGATGACATGGGGGAGGGGAAAGAGGGGGTGAATAGCAGGGGACACCAAGAGAAACTTGAGTGAATAAGAAAAATAGGATATTCTATTACACACAAAGAGGGCATGGGAAGGAGAGGGGACAAATACTATTATAAGAAGGAGAGGAAGAGAGCATTAAGAGGTAATAATCAAACCTTACTCTCAGTGTAATCAACCCGGAGAGGGAAGAGTAGCTATACTATCCATTGGGATATAAAACACCTATCTAAACCTTCTGAGAAAGTCAGAAGGGATAAATCAAGGGAAACAGGGGAGTGGGGAGGTCAAAAAAAGGTAGGGGAGAAGAAGGGGGAGGGAATTCATAAGGCCGTTAAAAACAAAAAGGGGGTGGATATAAGGGAGGGGGTAGAAAGGGAAGTTAGTCAAGGGAGGGGATAAGGGATAGGGTCTTAATAGCAAACCACTGGTTTTAAAGGAAATAGTTTAAGGAGAAGGGGTAGGAATAGGGGAGGAAACGAAAATGTCAGCAAATGCACAACTGATAATTATAACTCTGAATGTGAATGGGATGAACTCGCCCATGAAATGGAAGCAAATAGCAGAGTGGATTAGAAACCAAAATCCTACCATATGTTGTCTACAAGAAACACATATAAGATTGGTGGACATACACAAGTTTAAGGTTCAGGGCTTGAGCAAAATCTTTTGGGCGTCAAATGAGAAAAAGAAGGCAGGAGTGGCTATTATGATCTCTGACAAAGCCAAAGTAAAAATAGATATGATTAAAAAAGACAGGGAAGGTCATTACATCCTCACTAAAGGCAGTATAAACAATGAGGAAATAATACTACTCAATATATATGCACCAAGTGGCATAGCGTCCAAATTCATAAAGGAGAAACAGGCGGAGCTCAAGAAGGAAATAGTGGGAGATCTAAATATTCCTCTTTCAGATCTAGATAAATCAAACTGAAAAATAAATAAGAAAGAGAAAAGAGAGGTGAATGAAGTCCTAGAAAAATTAGATTTAAGTGATATGTGGAGAAAAATAAATAGGGATAAAAAGGAATACACCTTCTTCTCAGCTGCACGTGGCACATTCACAAAGATTGACCATGTTATAGGGCATAGAACCATTGCAAAAAAATGCAAACAAGCAGAAATAATAAATGTAACTTTCTCAGATCATAATGCAATAAAAATAATAATTAGTAAGGGCACCTGGACAGGAAAATCAAAAACTAATTGGAAATTAAATAATATGATTCTCCAAAACCAATTTGTCAAAGAAGGAATCATAGAAACAATCAATAATTTCATTGAAGAAAATGACAATGATGAGACATCCTACCAAACTCTGTGGGATGTGGCCAAGGCAGTACTCAGGGGAAAATTTATATCCTTGAGTGCATATATTAACAAATTAAGGAGGGCCGAGATTAATGAATTGGGCATGCAACTTAAAAAATTAGAAATTGAGCAAATTAAAAATCCCCAGATGGAAACTAAATTAGAAATACTAAAAATCAAGGGAGAAATTAATAAAATCAAAAGTAAAAGAACTGTTGAATTAATAAATAAGACTGCCCAATTATATGGCAATAAATATAACAATTTAGGAGATATGGATGAATATTTACAAAAATATAAACTGCCTAGATTAACAGCAGAAGAAATAGAATACCTAAATAATCCCATATCAGAAAAAGAAATTGAACAAGCCATCAAAGAACTCCCTAAGAAAAAATCGCCAGGGCCTGATGGATTCACAAGTGAATTCTATCAGACATTCAAAGAGCAACTAATCCCAATACTATACAAATTATTTGATATGATAAGCAAAGAAGGAGTCCTACCAAATTCCTTTTATGACACAAATATGGTACTGATTCCAAAGCCAGGGAGATCAAAAACAGAGAAAGAAAACTATAGACCAATCTCCCTAATGAACATAGATGCAAAAATCTTAAATAGAATACTAGCAAAGAGACTCCAGCAAGTAATTAAGAAGATCATCCACCATGATCAGGTGGGGTTTATACCAGGAATGCAAGGTTGGTTCAACATTAGGAAAACCATCCACATAATTGACCATATCAACAGTCTAACAAACAAAAATCACATGACCATCTCAATAGATGCTGAAAAAGCTTTTGACAAAATACAGCATCCATTCCTATTGAAAACACTGAAAAGTATAGGAATAGAAGGACCTTTCCTAAAAATAATAAACAGTATATACCTAAAACCATCAACAAACATCATATGCAATGGGGATAAATTAGAAGCCTTCCCAATAAGATCAGGAGTAAAACAAGGATGCCCATTATCACCTCTATTATTCAACATAGTACTACAAACACTAGTGGTTGCAATTAGAGAAGAAAAAGAAATTGAAGGTATCAAAATAGGCAAGGAGGAGACTAAGCTATCACTCTTTTCAGATGATATGATGGTCTACTTAAAAAATCCTAGAGAATCAACTAAGAAGCTTGTAGAAATAATCAACAACTTTAGCAAAGTTGCAGGATACAAAATAAATGCACATAAATCATCAGCATTTCTATACATTTCCAACACATTAGAGCAGGAAGAGGTAGAAAGAGAAACACCATTTAAAATCACCCTAGACAATATAAAATACTTAGGAATCTATCTACCAAAACAAACACAGCAATTATATGAAAACAATTACAAAACACTTTCCAAACAAATAAAACTGGATTTAAACAATTGGAAAGCCATTGATTGCTCATGGATAGGACGAGCTAACATAATAAAAATGACAATTCTACCCAAATTAATTTATCTATTTAGCGCCATACCTATCAAGCTACCAAAAAACTTCTTTACTGAATTAGAAAAAACTATAACAAATTTCATTTGGAATAACAAAAGATCAAGAATATCAAGGGAAATAATGAAAAAAAAATGTGAAGGAAGGGGGCCTAGCAGTACCAGATATTAAACTATACTATAAAGCAGCAGTCATCAAAACAATATGATACTGGCTAAGAGATAGAGAGGAGGATCAGTGGAATAGACTTGGGGTAAATGACATCAGCAAGACAGTGGATGATAAACACAAAGAGCCCAACTTTTGGGACATGAATCCACTATTTGTCAAAAACTGCTGGGAAATTTGGAAAACATTATGGGAGAAATTAGGTCTAGATCAACATCTCACACCCTACACCAAGATAAATTCAGAATGGGTGAATGACTTGAATATAAAGAGGGAAACTATAAATAAGTTAAGTGAACACAGAATAGTATACTTGTCAGATCTCTGGGAAAGGAAAGACTTTAAAACCAGCAAGAGTTAGAGAAAATTACAAAATGTAAATTAAATGGTTTTGATTATATTAAACTAAAAAGCTTTTGTACAAACAAAAACCATGTAGTCAAAATCAGGAGGGAAACAACAAATTGGGAAAAAATCTTTAGAACGAAAAACTCGGACAGGGGTCTAATTACTCAAATATACAAGGAGTTAAAGCAATTGTATAAAAAATCAAGC
Organism: Gracilinanus agilis; assembly: GCF_016433145.1. Taxonomy (NCBI): domain Eukaryota; kingdom Metazoa; phylum Chordata; class Mammalia; order Didelphimorphia; family Didelphidae; genus Gracilinanus; species Gracilinanus agilis. The sequence goes on along the minus strand of NC_058134.1, from coordinate 276,898,900 downwards.
CATTCCCCAATTGATAAATGGGCAAGAGACATGAATAGGCAATTTTCAGGTAAAGAAATCAAAAGTATCAATAAGCACATGAGAAAGTGTTCCAAATCTCTAATAATTAGAGAAACGCAAATCAAAACAACTCTGAGGTATCAGCTCACACCTAGGAGATTGGCTAAAATGAAAGAAGGGGAGAGTAATGAATGTTGGAGGGGATGTGGCAAAATTGGGACATTAATGCATTGCTGGTGGAGTTGTGAACTGATCTAGCCATTCTGGCTGGCAATTTGGAATCATGCTCAAAGGGTTATAAAAGAATGCCTGCCCTTTGATCCAGCCATACCATTGTTGGGTTTGTACCCCAAAGAGATCATAGATAAACAGACCTGTATGAAAATATTTATAGCTGTGCTTTTTGTGGTGGCAACAAACTGGAAAAAGAGGGTATGTCCTTCAATTGGGGAATGGCTAAACAAACTGTGGTATATGCTGGTGATGGAATACTATTGTGCTAAAAGGAATAATAAACTGGAGGAGTTCCAGGTGAACTGGAGAGACCTCCAGGAACTGATGCAGAGTGAAAGGAGCAGAGCCAGAAGAACATTGTACACAGAGACTGGTATACTATGGTAAAATTGAATGTAATGGGCTTCTGTACCAGCAGCAATGCAATGACCCAGGACACCTCTGAGGGATTTATGGTAAAGAACGCTACCTACATTCAGAGAAAGAACTGCAGGAGAGGAAACAGATAAGAAAAGCAACTGCTTGAAAGCATGGGTCCGGGTGGACACAATTGGGGATGTGGACTCGAAACTACCACACCAATGCAACCACCAACAATTTGGAAATAGGTCTTGATCAAGGACATATGGTAAAACCAGTGGAAATGTGTGTTGGCCATGGGTGGGGGCAGTGCGGGGGGTGAAGGGGAAAGTGGGAGCATGAATCATGTAGTCATGTTAAAAATGTTTATTAATAAATGTTTAAATTAAAAAAAAACTCTTGCTGCTGGGATGTGATGAAAATCTATAAAAATCTTGATGATTTATGTGGGTTTATTTTGTATCCTGCTACTTTGCTAAAGTTGTTGATTATTTCCACTAACTTTTTATTTGATTCTCTAGGATTATTTAAGTAGACCATCATATCATCTTCAAAGAGTGATAGCTCTGCCCTCCCTAGTTTGTTAATATATGCACTCAAGAATATAAATTTCCACATGAGTACTGCCTTAGCTGCATCACACAAAATTTGGGAGGATGTCTCATCATTGTCATTCTCTTCAATGAAATTATTAATTCTTTCTATGATTTGTTCTTTGATTGATTTTGGAGAATCATATTATTTAATTTACAATTAATTTTTGATTTGCCTATTCATGTGCCCTTACTAATTATTATTTTTATTGCATTATGATCTGAAAAGTTGCATTTATTATTTCTGCTTTTACATTTGTTTGCCATTTTTTTATGCCTAGTACATGGTCAATCTTTGTGAATGTACCATGTGCTCCTGAAAAGGTGTATTCCTTTTTGTCCCTATTTATTTTGCTCTATATATCTGTTAACTCTAATTTTTCTAAGATTTCATTCACATTTCCTACCTCTTTCTTATTTATTTTTTGGTTTGATTTATTTAGAGCAGTGATTCTGAAACTTTTTTGGCCTACTGCCCCCTTTCCAAAAAAATGTTACTTTGCACCCCCTGGAAATTATGAAACTATTTATTGAACTCAGAATAGAATGTAATCCAAAAAAACTATGGCCATTACTGCCCCCCAGATTGCTGTAGCACCCACCAGGGGGCAATAACGCCCACTTTGGGAATCATTGATCTAGAGGAAGTTTCAGGTCTCCTAGTAGTATAGTTCTATTATCTCCTTCCTCCTTGAGCTCCATCAATTTCTCCTTTAGAAATGTGAATGTTATACCATTTGGTGCATACATGCTGATTATTGATATTTCTTCATGTCTATACTGTCTTTTTTCAGGATGTAATTTCCTTTCCTATCTCTTTTAGTCAGATGTATTTTTACATTGACTTTGTCAGATATCATGACTGTATCTCCTGCCTTCTTTTTCTCAGTTGAAGTCCAATGGATTTTGCTCCAGCCTTTTACTTTTACCCTGTGTGTGTTTATCTTCCTCATGTGTGTTTTTTATCAACAACATATGGTAAGATTTTGGTCTTTAATCCACTCTGCTATTTGCTTCCATTTTATGGGCAAGTTCATCCCATTCACATTCAGAGTTATGATTGTCATCTGTGTATTCCCCAACTTTTTAAATTTCTCTCTTTGTTCTGCCCTTTCTTCCTTTGCTATTTTATTTTAAACCAGTGGTTTGCTTTTATTCAGAGCCCCCTGTCCTTCTTATTGATTTTAGTAGGGTCTTTTAAATTCCTTCCTCCCTCTCTTTCCCTCCCTTTTTGAACTCCCTGACTCACTATTCCCCCCTTGGTTTTCCCTTTCTGACTTTACCCTTAGGGTAAGATAGAATTCAATATCCCAAAGGATCTAGCTGCTCTTCCTTCTCAGAGTTAATTCCACTGAGAGTAAGGTTTAAGTAATACCTATTAACACCCTCTTCCTCTCCTTATAATAGTATTCATCCTCTCCCCTTCCCATGTGCCCCTTTGTGTGGTATACCTTATTATATTTTTCTTATCCCTTCAAGTTTCTTTTGTTACCATAGTATATCCTCCCCCTTTTCTTTTTTTGCATATCAGCTTAGACCATTTAGCATGCCAACCTCTCCCTATGAATAATTCTTCTAATTACTATAATAGTGAGTAAAATTTTTGAGAGTTGCACATGCCCTTTTTCCATATAGGCATACTAGTAATTTGATATTATTAAAGCCCTTAAAGAAGCAAATTAAAATAATTTTTTCTTTCCCCTCTCTTTCTTATTTACCTTTTTATGTGTCTCGTGATTTTTTGTGGTTGGATATCAAAATTTCAACTTAGTTCTGGTCTTTTCTTTACAAATATTTGGAAATGTTCTATTTTGTTGAATGCCCATACTTTCCCCTGAAAGTATAGTATCAGTTTTGATTGGTAGATGATCCTTGGTTGTAGACCCAATTCTCTTGCCTTTCTGAATATTATATTCCATGCCTTGAGGTCTTTTATTGTGGAGGCTGCCAGATCCTTTGTAATCCTGATTGAAGCACCTTGATATCTGAATTGTCTCTTTCTGGTTTCTGTTAGAATGTTTTTCTTAGCTTGGTAGCTTTTGAATATGGCAATTATATTCCTGGGGGTTGTCTTTGAGGATTTAGTGTAGAGGATGATCTATGGATTCTTTCAATGTCTATTTTACTCTCTTGTTTAAGAGCATCAGGAGAGTTTTCTTGGATAATTTCTTGTAGTGTGATATCCTGGTTCCTTTTAATTTCTGGTTTTTCCAGCAGACCAATGATTCTCAAATAATCTCTTTTAGACCTGTTTTCAAGATAATTAATTTTCTCAATGGGATATTTCATGTTTCCTTCTATTTTGTCAGACTTTTGACTTTGCTTTATTAATTTTTGTTGTCATATGAGATCATTGGCTTTTATTTGCCCAATTCTGGTCTTTAAAGACTGATTTTCTGCTATAATATTTTGATTTTCCTTTTCCATTTGGTCTATCCTGCTTTTTCATGGCTTCCTGCAGGTCATTTCTGTTCTTCAATTTGCTTATTATTTCATGTGATTTCTGGACCTCAATTTCTAAGTGTGAAATTTTGTCTTTTAAACTGTTATTTTCTCTTTGAACTATTTTCCACTTTTCTTGCCAAATCTCTTCCACTTTTCTCATGATTTCAGATTTGAACTCTTCAAGAGTTTGTGACCAATTTCCATTTTGAGGGAGAAAGTTTCGATGTGTTTATTTGTCCTCCTCTGCTGCCCCTCTGTGTTCTGTATTTATTTTTCTCCATAAAAATTATCTAGGATTAGTGCCTTTTTTCTTGTTCTTTCTGGTGGTTATTTTTTGGGTATTCTTTGCCATCACTATGCTGATTTTCCTTCTCAACCAGAAGTCTGAGGGAGGAAAGCAGGCTTTCTGTATATGGAGTTATGAAGCAGTTTTTGCCTGAGGCTGCTTTTCGAAAAGTCTCTATAATAATTCTGTCTGCTGCCCCACTCCACTCTATCCCCGCAGCCAAGGTCCAAACACTTTAGCCTTCTGGGGTCTCAGGTCTACTCTTAGTCAGCTAACAAGGTCCTACATATTGCCACATGCTCACTGTAATTCTGGCATGCTGGCTCTGGCTCTGGCACTGTAGGTTGTGTGGAGGAGGGTTGATCAGCTCACGTTTTGGTGGAAGCTATTTCATCACCTTATATTGTGGGAATGCCAAAATCCCACATAATTTAGATGCTATGACCTATTGTGGAGTCTTTTCTTTATCTGCATTTTTTTTTGTCCTTCTGTGTGAGGAAAGTAAGCTTCTAGCTACTACTCTGTATTCATCTTAACCTGGAAGCCCTGGTATTGTTTTTATTTTTTAAAAAATGATGATGCTGACTTTTGGGTTAAGATGGAGGCAGAGTAAAAAGCAGCTGCTTGACCTCTCCTAAACCATGCATATAGGACTCCTCAAGAAGACATAAAAACAAATCCAGATGAACGAATGGACCCCACAACAGGGCCCAGCATTGAAGGTACATGGGATTGGGGCATTTCCATGTTATAAAGGGGTGAAAGAGCTCTCACTAAAATGCGAGCTGAGCAACCCCCTTAAACCTACACACCACCTACAGTGCCAAAGCCAGCCCCAAAAGAGTTAGAGCAAGTTTGGGGCATCCATTAAGTCATTGGCAGCTCACCAGGGCCTGTTTCTGAGAGCAGTAAGACTTAAGACCCCAAGAGACTAAAGAAATAGCGGACTTCGAACACAGACCTTCAGCACAGGCATGGGCTAAGGTGCAGACTAAAGGGCAGATCCTGAGTGCAGACGTGGAACTTGAGTGGGAACCCAGTACAGAGGGGTGCTTGACTGTGGAAGCAGTGCCCTGAGACTGTTAAAGGAGCTTCAGGCAGAAGAACAAGCAAGGGGAACACCAGGAGGCTGGAACCTGAAAACACCTAGACCTGAGACTACAGGAGCCTAAAGAGAGCAGACAGATCCTAGACTTGAGCATAAAGCTGAGAGGGCACTGGGCTAACAATGGCAAGCCAGAATCAGGAACCCCAGAATAGAAAGATCAAGAAGAAATCTTTAACACTCGATAACTTTTACACAGAAAAAATCGAGACAACAGAGCAAATAGGAGAGGAGAACAAACAAGTAAACATATACAACCTTCCCAAAACAATGAAAATAGGTCACAAGGTCTTGAAGAGTTCAAATCTGATATTATGAGAAATATGGAAGAGATCTGGCAAGAAAATAACAGTTTAAAAGGCAGAATTTCACAACTGGAAATTGAGGCAAGTAAATCAAAGACCAGAAATGACCAGATTGAAAAGGAAAACCAAGAGATTGTAGCTGAAAACCAGTCTCTAAATGCTAGAATTGGGCAATTCGAAAAAGATGCCCCCAAATCAAAAGAATTGATAAGCAAATTGGAAACCAAAATCAAACAGCCTGAAAACAGGACAGACCAAATAGAAAAGGAAGGTCAAAAGCTTATAGCAGAAAAACAGTCTCTAAAAACAAGAACTGGGCAAGTAGAAGCCAATGATCTATCAAGATAGCAAGAAAAAATAAAACAAAGTCAAAAGACTGATAAAATAGAAGGAAACATATAATATCTCAATGAGAAATTGACAGATCAAGAAAACAGGTCTAGAAGAGACAATATGAGAATCATTGGTCTTCCTGAAAAAGCAGAAATTAATAGAAATTCGGACTCCACACTAAAAGAAATTATTCAGCAAAATTTCCCTGAAGTTCTACAACAATAGGGCAATATAGACATTGAAAGGATCCATAGATCACCCTCTACACTAGACCCTGAAAATACAACCCCCAGGAATATAATAGCCAAATTCAAGAGCTTCCAAGTAAAAGAAAAAAATTTTACAAGGAGCCAGAAAGAGACAATTCAGATATCAAAGGAGCACCAATTAGGATCACACAGAATCTGGAAGCCTCCACACTAAAAGATCACAAGGCTTGGAATATGATATTCAGAAAGGCAAGAGAACTGATTCTACAAACTAGGATCACCTACCCATCAAAACTGACTATAAACTTCCAGGAGAAAGTTTGAACATTCAACAAGATAGAAGATTTCCAAGTATTTGCACAGAAAAGACCAGGACTAAATGGAAAGTTTGATATCCAACCACAAAAATCAAGAGAAACATGAAAAGGTAAATAAGAAACAGAAGGTAAAGTAAGAAAAGTCAAATTTTTAAAATTTGCCTCTTTATGGGCTTCAATAAGATCAAATTATTTGTATTCCCATGTGGAGAAATGATATGTATAATTCTCTGTAGTGAAATCTATTCACCATTATAGTATTCACTATTATAGTAATTAGAAGAATTTTTCATAGGGAGAAGTTGGAATACTAAATGGTCTAAGATGACATGGGGGTGGGGTGGGAAAAAGGGGGATTAATAGGAGAGGACACCAAGAAAATGTTGAAGGAATAATAAAAAATAGGATATTCTATTACACACAAAGAGGGCATGGGAAGGGGAAGGGATGAATACTATTATAAGAAGGAGAGGAAGAGAGCATTAAGAGGCAATATTTAAATCTTACTCTCAGTGGAATTAACCCTGAGAGGGAAGAGTTGCTATATCTATTGGAATATAGAACTCTATCTAACCCTTCTGAGAAAGTCAAAAGGAATAAATCAAGGGGAGCAGGGGAGTGGAGAGGTCAAAAAAGGGAGGGAAGAAGAAGGGGGAGGAAATTCATTAGGCCTTAAAAATGTAAAGAGGGGAATAATAAGGGAGGGGGTAGAAAGGGAAGTTAATCAAGGGAGGGGACAAGGGTTACTGGCTTAAAGCAAACCACTGGTTTGGAACTAGGAGAAGATACCAAAATGTTGGGGAATACATAACTGATAATTGTCACTCTGAATGTGAATGGGATGAACTCGCCCATAAAACAGAAGCAATTAGCAGAGTGGATTAGAAACCAAAATCCTATCATATGTTGTCTACAAGAAACACATATGATGTGGGTGTACATACACAAGTTTAAGGTAAAGAGCTTGAGCAAAATATTTTGTGCTTCAAATGAGAAAAAAAGGCAGAAGTGGCGATCATGATTTCAGACAAAACAAAAATAAAAATAGATATGATTAAAAAAGACAGGGAAGGTCATTACATCCTGATTAAATGCAGTACAGACAATGAGGAAATAATGGTGTTCAATATGTATGCACCAAATGGCATAGCATCTAAATTCATAAAGGAGAAACTGGTAGAGCTCAAGAAGGAAATAGATAGTTAAACCATACTAGTGGATGATCGAAATATTCCTCTTTCAGATCTAGATAAATCAAACCAAAAAATAAATAAGAAAGAGAAAAGAGAGGTGAAAGAAATCCTAGAAAAATTAGTTTCAATAGATATGTGGAGAAAAATAAATAGGGAGAAAAAAGAATACACCTTTGTAGCTGCACATGGTACATTCACAAAGATTTACCATGTAATAGGGCATAGAAACACCACAAACAAATGCAAAAGAGCAGAAATAATAAATGTAACCTTCTCAGATCATAATGCAATAAAAATAATAATTAGTAAGGGCATGTGGACAGGCAAATCAAAAACTAATTGTAAATTAAATAATATGATTCTCCAAAGCTAGCTAGTCAAAGAAGAAATAATAGGAACAATCAACAATTTCATTGACGAGAATCACAATGATGAGACATCCTAACAAACTCTGTGGGATGAAGCCAAGGCAGTTCTCAGGGGGAAATTTATATCCTTGAGTGCATATATTAACAAATTAGGGAGTGCAGAGATTAAAGAATTGGGCATGCAAGTTAAAAAATTAGAAAGCGAGCAAATTAAAAACCCTCATATGAAAACTAAATTAGAAATACTAAAAATCAAAGGAGAAACTAATAAAATCAAAAGTAAAAGAACTATTGAATTAATAAATAAGACTAGAAGCTGGTATTATGAAAAAACAGATAAAATAGAGAAAGTACTGGTCAATATAATAAAAGAAAGGAAAGAAGAAAACCAAATTGACAGTATCAAAGATGAAAAGGGAGACCTCACCTCCAATGGAGGGGTAATTAAGGAGATTATTAAAAATTATTTTGCCCAATTATATGGCAATAAATATAGCAATCTAGGAGATATGGATGAATATTTACAAAAATACAAATTGCCTAGATTAACAGCAGAAGAAATAGAATACTTAAATAATCCCATATCAGAAAAAGAAATTGAACAAGCCATCAAGGAACTCTCTAAGAAAAAATCACCAGGGCCTGATGGATTCACAAGTGAATTCTATCAGACATTCAAAGAGCAACTAATCCCCGTACTATACAAATTACTTGATATAATAAGCAAAGAAGGAGTCCTACCAAATTCCTTTTATGACACAAATATGGTACTGATTCCAAAGCCAGGTAGATCAAAAACAGAGAAAGAAAACTATAGACCAATCTCCCTAATGAACATAGATGCAAAAATCTTAAATAGAATACTAACAAAGAGACTCCAGCAAGTGATGAAGAGGATCATCCACCATGATCAGGTGGGATTTATAGCAGGAATTGTAGTACAGAGAGAGAGGGAGTCATGATAGTTTTTTTCAAGCTTTGGCTGAGTTCTGAAATCAGTTAGGAGTTTGGAATCTTGCGGGAAGGAAGGCAGTTGGTTTGGAAATCTCGTGGAGAGAGGGTCAGATGAACTGAGCTCCTTCCTTGCCTATCTGAAGAATTGAAATTTAGCCTAGCTTTGGAATATTTATTTAAGAATTGTTAGTTTAGATAAACCCTTTGTATCTTCATTCCCTATATTATTTCCTACCTTCCTTCCCTTACCTTAAATGCCTGTGGAGTTAAGAAGGAGAGTAAATTGGAGAGTAGTTCAAATCTGTGAAGGGTTTAAGTATAATTTGGCAGTATCTTATCTAAAGAAATTGGTTAGTCATCATTTTATTCCCTTTAGACATCAAGAGCACCTTGAGAGCTGAGCTAAGGCAGGACCTTGCTCAGACTCCATCTCTGCCTTGCTTCCCCCACCTGAGATTCCTGTAAATAACTTTTAGGGCTTCCTCAATCCACCTTCCTGACAAATCATCCTTAAAGACAATAAACCCTTTTGTGTTTCAACAGAATTGTTAGTTACTTTGTCATTTAATTAATAAGAGAGGGAAGAAGAGGGAAAGAACCAACATACTCTGGGCTTGAAAGGAAGCTGGGGTATCCATCTTGAAGGAAGGTGTAACTTCAAAACACGTCCCTTCCTGTGAAATTAACTAAAGCCTGTAGTTAATTTCAGTTCAGTCTATTTCCCTCAGTTTGTCTTTAAGTCTAAGTCCTAGTCTATAAGCCCTGCTGTCTTTGCCTGTTTAGATTAATTCTCCCTCTCCCTGAAGATCTTCGTTCCCTTCAGTGTTATACTCCTGACTTCAGCCCCTATTGTATCCTGAATCTCCTTATTCCACCCTACCTGTAACCGATATTACTTACCTAGCAAGTCCCTAACAACCTCCTTTCAAAATCCCCTTTTACCACACACCTTTCCTCAAATTATCCCCATTACAGAATGCAAGGATGGTTCAACATTAGGAAAACCATCCTCATAATTGACCATATCAACAATCTAAGAAACAAAAATGACATGATTATCTCAATAGATGCTGAAAACACCTTTGACAAAATACAACACCAATTCCTATTGAAAACCCTGGAAAGTATAGGAATAGAAGGACCTTTCCTAAAAATAATAAACAGTATATACCTAAAACCATCAACAAACATCATATGCAATGGGGATAAATTAGAAACCTTCCCAATAAGATCAGGAGTAAAACAAGGATGCCCATTATCACCTCTATTAATTCAACATGGTACTAGAAACACTAGCAGTAGCAATTAGAGAAGAAAAAGAAATTGAAGGTATCAAAATAGGCAAGGAGGAGACTAAGCTATCACTCCTTGCAGACAATATGATGGTCCACTTTAAAAATCCTGGAGAATCAACTAAGAAGCTTGTAGAAATAATCAACAACTTTAGCAAAGTTGCAGGATACAAAATAAATGCACATAAATCATCAGCATTTCTATATATTTCCAACACATTAGAGCAGGAAGAGGTAGAAAGAGAAACACCATTTAAAATCACCCTAGACAATATAAAATACTTAGGAATCTATCTACCAAAACAAACACAGCAATTATATGAAAACAACTACAAAACACTTTCCAAACAAATAAAACTGGATCTAAACAATTGGAAAGCCACTGATTGCTCATGGGTAGGACGAGCTAACATAATAAAAATGACAATTCTACCCAAATTAATTTACCTATTTAGCGCCATACCTATCAAACTACTGAAAAACTTTTTTACTGAATTAGAAAAAAACTATAACAAATTTCATTTGGAATAACAAAAGATCAAGAATATCAAGGGAAATAATGAAAAAAAATGTGAAGGAATGGGGCCTAGCAGTACCAGATATTAAACTATACTATAAAGCAGCAGTCATCAAAACAATATGGTACTGGCTAAGAGAGAGAAGGGAGTATCATTGGAATAGACTTGGGGCAAATGACATCAGTAAGACAGTGTATGATCGACCCAAATAGCCCAACTTTTGGGATAAAAATCCACTATTTGTCAAAAACTGCTGGGAAATTTGGAAAACAATATGGGAGAGATTAGGTTTAGATCAACATCTCACACCCTACTCCAAGATAAATTCAGAATGGGTGAATGACTTGAATATAAAGAGGGAAACTATAAATAAGTTAAGTGAACACAGAATAGTATACTTGTCAGATCTCTGGGAAAGGAAAGATTTTAAAACCAAGCAAGAGTTAGAAAAAATTACAAAATGTAAAATAAATAATTTTGATTATACTAATTTAAAAAGTTTTTGCACAAACAAAAACAATGCAACCAAAATTAGAAGAGAAACAACAAACTGGGAAAAAAATCTTTATAACAAAAAATTCTGACAGAGGTCTAATTACTCAAATATACAAGGAGCTAAATCATTTATATAAAAAAATCAAGCCATTCCCCAATTGATAAATGGGCAAGGGACATGAATAGGCAATTTTCAGATAAAGAAATCAAAACTATCAATAAGCACATGAGAAACTGTTCTAAATCTCTAATAATTAGAGAAATGCAAATCAAAACAACTCTGAGGTATCACCTCACACCTAGCAGATTGGCTAAAATGATAGAAGGGGAGAATAATGAATGTTGGAGGGGATGTGGCCAAATTGGAACATTAATGCACTGCTGGTGGAGTTGTGAATTGAACAAACCATTCTGGCTGGCAATTTGGTACTATGCTCAAAGGGCTATAAAAGAATGCCTGCCCTTTGATCCAGCTATACCATTATTGGGTTTGTACCCCAAAGAGATCATAGAGAAACAGACTTGTATGAAAATATTTATAGCTGCGCTTTTTGTGGTGGCAAAAACTTGGAAAAGGAGGGTATGTCCTTCAATTGAGGAATGGTTGAACAAATTATGGTATATGCTTGTGATGGAATACTATTGTGCTAAAAGGAATAACAAACTGGAGAAGTTCCAGGTGAACTGGAAAGACCTCCAGGAACCAATGCAGAGTGAAAGGAGCAGAGCCAGAAGAACACGGTACACAGAGACTGTGTACCATATACTATGGTAAAATTGAATGTAATGGACCTCTGTACCAGCAACAATGCAATGACCCAGGACAATTCTGAGGGTCTTATGGTAAAGAACGCTACCCACATTCAGAGGAAGAACTGCAGGAGAGGAAACACAGAAGAAAAGGAACTGTTTGAACACATGGGTTGAAGAGGACAATGATGGGGGATGTAGACTCAAAACTACCATAACAATGCAACTATTAACAATTTGGAAATAGGTCTTGATCAGTGACACATGTTAAAAACAATAGAAATGCATGTTGGCCATGGAAAGGGGGTAGGTCAGGGTGAAGGGGAAAGTAAGAGCATAAATCATGTCACCATGTCAACTTTTCTAAAAAATAAATATTAATAAATGTTTAAAAATAAAAATAAATAATAAAATAATAAAATAAAATAAAAGGCAAAAAATGATGATGCCATAAAAATGTATAGTACAATTTTTTATTTTGTTATTTTTTTGGAGAAAATTTTAATTAATTAATTAATTAAGAATGTTTCTCCATGGTTACAAGATTCATGTTCTTTCCCTTCCCTCTCCCATAGTTGATGCACAGTTCCACTGGGTTTTACATGTGTCATTGATCAAGTCCTATTTCCATATTATTGATATTTGTACTAGGGTGGTCATTTAGAGTGTATATCCCCAATCATATCCCCATCCATAGTATAATTTTTTAAATGGTCAATGTAGCATTGGTTTTGCTTCACTCTACATCTTTTTATATTGTTTTTATTTTAATTTTTCCCAGTCTAGGTGAAGAGGGAAATCTAATGGAGAGAAAAACAATCCTTGTTGATAAAAAAGTAATTAAAATTGATGATAGACTAAAGAGAAAGCAAATGCATATCAATTATTATCACTGATATTAACCTTTGATTTAAACAAGTTTTTCTTACAAATATATAGTGATAAATTTCGGACATGATCAATGTGTGCAATTATTTGTTTGGCTCTGCATATGTCTTACATGTTTTCTTTTTTCTTTCCTGTCATGTATATTGAAAGGGAATACAAAAGAATATAACTTTTTTTTTACAAGCAATACATAGCACCTTCAGAAAATCTGACCATATTATAGGGCAGAAAAATCCACAAGTAAATGTGGAAAAGAAAAATATTGAATGAATCCTTTTCAAACAATATTATAATTAAAAACATAGTCAATAAAATAAACTAGAATGACTAAAAATTAACTGAAAATGAAATAATCTTATGTCAAATAATAAATGGGCCAAATAATAGATCACAGAAACAGTAATTTAATGAATGAAAATGACAAAAAGAAGATAATGTACCAAAATTTATGGGATGCAGCCAAAGATATATTTAGGGGGAAATTTATAACTCTAAATGTTTATATCAATAAAATAAATAGCAGATCAATGAAATGGGCACCAAAAAATGGAAAAAAAATCAAATTTAAAATCTCCAATTAAACACCAAATTGGAAATCCTAAAAATCAAAGGAGAGACAAATAAAGTTGAAATTAAGAAGAACATTGAACTATTAAAGAAGACAAGGAGTTGGTTTTATGAAAAAATAAATAAAATAGAAATATTGTTAATTTGATTTTTAAAAATGAAAGAAGAAAATCAAATTACCACTTTCAAAAATGAAAAAATGTGCAATCACAACAAATGAAGAAGAAATCAAAACAATTACTGGGATTTATTTTGTCCAACTCTATGTCAATAAATCTGACAATATAAGTTAAATAGATGAATATTTGCCAAAAGATAAACTCCTTAGATTAACAAAAGAGGAAATAAAATACTTAACCTCATCACAGAAAAAATAATAGAACAAATGATCAATTATTTCCCCTACAAAAAGGATTCAGGGAAAGATGGATCCACCAGTGAATTCTACTGAACATTTGAAGAACAATTACTACATAAACTATTTGGGAAAATAAGAGAAGAAAATTTTCCAAATTTCTTTTATTACACAAATATGGTACTGATACCTAAACTAGGAAGAGCCAAAACAGAAAGAGAAAACTATAAACCTATCTCCATAATGACTTTTGATGCAAAATTTTAAATAAGATATTATCAGGGATGTTACAGTATGATGTCACAAGGAGCATACATCATGAACAGTTTGGTTTTATGCCAGGAATGCAAAAATGGTTCAATATTAAGAAAACTGTTAGCATAATTGATCATATTAATAACAAAGCCAACAGAAGTCATATAATTATCTCAATAGATGCAAAAAAAGGCCTTTGATGAAATACAATATTTGTGAAAATTTTAGCTAATCTTAGCAATACAATGATACAGGACAATTTTGAGGGACTTATGGGGAAAGCTATCTAATTCCAGAGAAAGAACTCTTGAATGGGAATGCAGAGCAAAGCTTATGATTTTCCACTTTAGTTGATTTGTGTTTTCATTTGGGTGTTTTGGTTTTATGTGAGTATTTCTCTTATAAAAATGAACTATATCAAAATATGTTTTTTGAGATAATACATGTAAAGGCCAGATCAAATTGTTTACTAGCTCCAGGAAGGGGTAGAGAAGAAAGGGAGGGAGACAATTTGGATCATATGACTTCATGAAATTTATTTGGATATTTGCTATTACATATAATTTGTAAAATAAAATATTTTTACAAAAAAACAGTATGATGACAAGAGAAATGAATTGAATTTAATAAGCTAATAGGAAAATAAAGAAGAGATTCCTTTTTTGTTTTTGTTTTTAATTTGTATTATTAATATTAAACAACATAAACAGCATTTCAAAACATGAAACAAAAAAATGGGACTTTGTATGAAACCATGAATGTTAGGTTCATACCATTTGCTTTAAGTATAAAATTCTATACTTTCATTTCAAAACATTTGTCATGCTATTTGAACTTCCCTTCTGTGAATTATTATTATTATCATTCTGATTTATTAATCCTCCTCACAATACTTCCCTTGTGTGAATTTACAATATTGCAATGACCACTAAGACATCATTATTGCTAAACCCACCCTCACATGAACTTCCTTTCTCCTCCAAAACACAGTGTTGAGAGGACACCAACATAATTAATACCTATAGTGGGATGTGTCAAAAAATATAGGTCTCTTTATCCATCCTGAGTCCATCTCTTCTGTCTCAAAACTTGGTTGTCATTTTTTTTCATTACTTTCAGCATTGTTTCTCTTTACATTATCATTGTATTGATTTAAATTCTTGATTGTGCTCATTTCACTCAGCATCACTTCACACTACCCAGGATTCTGTAAAACCAATAAATATTCATTATGTTCATGTACCACTATTTATTTAACCATTTCCCAATGATCCAAGAATCTATCTAAAACATTATAGATTCTTATTGCTTGGACTTTTAATCCCCACGCCAATACCTGGACTATTTCTTTTCTTTTAATACTTTTTATTTAGAATATTTTTTCCATGATTAAATGATTCTCAATCTCCACAACCCCCACTCTTTCCTCCCCCTCCCAGAGCTGACATGTATTTCCACTGGGTTATACATATATCATGGTTCAAAACCTATTTCCATTATTATTCATATTTGCAGTAGAGTGATCCTTTAACATCAAAATCCTAATCACATCCCTATCACACTACGTGGTGATCATATATTTTTCTAATACATTTCTGGTTTCACAGTTCTTTCTCTGGATGTGGATAGCGTTCTTTCTCATAAGTTCCTCTGGAGTGTCCTGGGTCATTGCATTGCTACTGGTTGAAAATTCCCATTACATTTGATTGTGGCACAGTGTATCAATCTCTGTGTATAATGTTCTCCTGGATCTGCTTCTTTCACTTTGCATCAATTCCTGGAGGTCATTCCAGTTCACATGGAATTCCTCCAACTCATTACTTTCAGTACAGTAGCATTCCATCACCAAAATATACCACAATTCATTCAATCATTGTACACACTCTCATTTCCCAGTGTTTTTCACCTCGAAGGGTGTGGCTATGAATATTTTTGTACAAGTATTTTTCTTTATATCTCTTTGGGGTGAAAACTCAGTAGTGGTATGGCTGGATCAAAGGTCAGGCAGTCATTTAAAGTCCTTTGAGCATAATGCCAAATTGTCCTCCAGAATGGTTGGACCAATTCATAACTGTATGAGCAGTCTATTAGTGTCCTGATTTTTCCACATCCCCTCTAACATCTATCACTTTCCTTTGCTATCATATTGGTCAATCTGCTAGGTGTGAGGTGTACCTCAGAGTTGTTTTAATTTGCATTTCTCTTATCAAGAGGGATTTAGAACACTTTTTCCTGTGCTTATTGATAGTTTTGATTTCATCCTGTGAAAACTGCCTATTCATATACCTTGACCATTTGTCAATTGGGGAATGGCTTGATTTTTTGTAGATTTTACTTAGTTCCTTGTATTTTTGGGAAATTACACTGTTGTCAGAGAGTTTTGTTATAAAATGTTCTCCCAGTTGCTTTCCTTCTCATTTTGGTTGCACTGGTTTTGTTTGTACAAAACTTTTTTAATTTGTTATAATCAAAGTAATTCATTTTACATTTTGCAGAGTTATCCATCTCTTGGTTGGTCTTAAATAACTTCCTTTCCCACATATCTGACAGGTATACTAAGCTATGTTCACCTAATTTATTTATGATTACTATCCTTACATTTAAGTCATTTTTACATTTTGAATTTATCTTGTTATAGGGTGTATATGTTGATCTAAACCTAATTTTCTCCATACTGTTTTCCAATTTTCCCAGAAGTTTTTGTCAAATAGTGAGTTCTTGTCCCAAAATTTGGGATCTTTGGGATTTATTGAACACTGCCTTGCTGAGATCATTTACCCCTAGTCTATTCTATTGATCCACCCTTCTGTCTCAGCCAGTACCATATTGTTTTGATGACCACTACTTTAAAGTATAGTTTAAGATCTGCTACTGGAAGGCCCCATCCTTCAATTTTTTTCATTGTTTCTCTTGATATTTTTGATCTTTTGTTCTTCGAGATGAACTTTGTTACAATTTTTTCTAATTCCATAAAAATGTTTTTTGGTAGTGTAATAGATATGACACAGAATAAGTAAATTAATTTGGGTAGCATTGCTATTTTTATTATATTAGCTTGTCCTACCCAGAAGTAATTAACATTTTTCCAGTTCTTTAGATCTAGTTTTAATTGAGTGAAATGTGTTTTGTAGTTGTGTTCATATAATTCCTCTCTTTGGTTTGGCAGATAGATTTCTAAATAGTTTATGTTGTCCAGAGTGATTTTAGTTCGAGTTTCTTTTTCTAACTTCTGCTGCTGAGTTTTGTTGGAAATATAGAGAAATGCTGATGATTTATGTGGGTTTATTTTGTATCTTGCAACTTTACTAAAGTTGTTAATTATTTCCTCTAACCTTTTCATTGATTTTCTGGGGTTCTTTAAGTAGACCATCATATCATTTGCAAAGAGTGATTGTTTAGTCTCCTCATTGCCTACTTTAATGCCTTCAATTTCTTTTTCTTCTCTAATTGCTATCACTAGCATTTCTGGGACAATATTGAATAAAAGAGGTGATAATGGGCGTCCTTGCTTCACTCCTGATCTTACTGGGAAAGCTTCTAACTTGTCCCCATTGCAGATGATATTTGCTGATGGTTTTAAATATATGCTGTTTATTATTTTGAGAAATGATCCTTCTATTCCTATACTTAATTGTGTTTTCAATAAAAATGGGTGTTGTAATTTTTCAAAGGCTTTTTCTGCATCTATTAAAATAATCATGTGATTTCTATTGGTTTGGTTGTTGATCTGGTCAATTATAAAGATGGTTTTTCTAATATAAAACCATCTTTGCATTCCTGGTATAAATCCCACCTGACCATAGTGAAAAATCCTCATGATCACTTGCTGGAGTCTTTTTGCTACTATTCTTTTTAATATTTTTGCATCTATATTCATTAAGGAGATTGGTCTGTAGTTTTCTTTCTGTTTTTGGTCTGCCTGGCTTTGGAATCAGTACCATATTTGTATCATGAATGGAATCTGGTAAAACTCCTTCTTTTGCTTATTTTGTCAAATAATGTATATAGTATTGGGATTAATTGTTCTTTAAATGTTTGATAGAATTCACTTATCAATATATCTGACCCTGGGGATTTTTTCTTAGGAAGTTCCTTGATGGTTTGTTTAACTTCTTTTTCTGATATGGGATTGTTTAATAATTCTATTTCCTCTTTTGTTAATCTGGGCAATTAATATTTTTGTAAATATTGATCCATTTCACCTAGATTGTCATATTTATTACCACATAGCTGAGCAAAGTAGTTCTTAATAATTGCCTTAATTTCCTCTTCATTAGAGATGAGATCGTCCTTTTCATCTTTGATACTGTTAATTTGATTTTCTTCTTTCTTTTTTTATTAGATTGACTAGTATTTTATCTATTTTATTTGTTTTTTCAAAGTACAAGCTCCTAGTCTCATTTATTAGATCAATAGTTCTTTTACTTTCAATTTGATTAATTTCTACTTTAATTTTTAGGTTTTCCAATTTAGTTTTTATCTGAGGATTCTTAATTTGTCTTTTTTTTCTAATTTTTTAAGTTGCAAGCCCAATTCATTGATCTCCACCCTCTCTATTTTGTTGGTATAGGCACTTAGTGATACAATTCCCCCCCCCCCCGAGTACTGCTTTGGCTGCATCTCATAGGTTATGATATGATGTCTCCTCATTGTTATTCTCTTTAATGAAGTCTGTAATTGTTTCTATGATTTCTTCTTTGACCTACCTATTTTAAAGAATTAGATTATTTAATTTCCAATTAACTTTAAATTTGCCTCTTATAATAATAAACAGAGCCAGAAACCAATGTTATGGTAGAGGGGAGATAGAGAAAGTCTATGAGGTGAAACTCTCTTCTAGTTCTCCTGTCCTGCCAATTACATACTCTAAGAGACTTTGAGGTGATGTCACACCGAAATTGGGTGACCTGGATGGTCTTGCTGCCCCACAGGATTTGGGGGTGAGGCTTCCCTTTAAGATGAGATATGGGGGACCCCAAACCGATTCTGAATGAGGGCAGGGTTCATGCAAGCCTCCCCCGAGGTCAGTCAAATACACAGCTGGTGGTCTGGCTCCAAGATGGAGGCAGCCAGACCAAGCTGTGATTCCCCTCCTCCTTGTCTCTCAGGAGCTCTGGAACACTATCTGACTAATGAATGGCTTTTATTAATCACAATTCAGGGATTGGGGAAAGGGGTGAAGGGCAGAGGGATTTTTGGGGTGCTCTCTTCTCTATTTTTAAGGGGTCTCTCACTAGGGTGGGAACCTTTGGGGTTCCTGCTCCCAAGTGTCTCCCCTTGCCACTTTTCCTTCAGTTTCTATTTTTAACCTTTTCTATAATTGTAAGTTAGACTGGAAAGGGTCTCACAGCAAGGTTGGGTAATGGGGGAAGGAGCCTAAGAGATTGCTCCCAAAATGAAGTCCAAAAACATAGTTGACTGAACTCTTGCTGGATGAGAAGTCATGAGATGACTTTGACCAGGGAATCAGGGTATCAATGTCCAAAGAAAGATCCTCAGGAAGCCCTCAGGACTGCATTTGAGCTGAAATGGTCTCCTCTCCCTCTCTCAGTCCTCCACCTTTTTCCTTCTTCCTCCTCTGGAGAAATACCCAGCATCCTCTCTGGTCTTAACTGTCACCAACTGTCATCAATGGCCTTCTTCTGGTTCTTTTTGTCCCATTCCCCATCCTTACACTTTCCATGGATCTTTGTTAATCATAATTTTAACTGCATTATGATCTGGAAAAGTGGTGGTTATTATTTCTGCTTTTCTGCATTTGTTTGCAGTATTTCCATGCCCTAGTACACGGTTGATCTCTGTATATGTACCATTTCCTGCTGAAAAGAAGGTATATTCTTTTTTGTCACTGTTTAGTTTTTGCCAGGTATTTATAAACTCTAATTTTTCTAGCATTTCATTTACTTTCCTTACTTCTTTCTTATTATTTTTGGTTCCATTTATCTAGTTCTGAGAGGGGAAGGTTAAGATTCACCACTATAATGGTCTTACTATCTATTTTCTTCCTGAGCTCCTTCAGTTTTTCCTTTAGAAATACAGATGCTAAAACATTTGGTGCATAGATGTTTTGTAATGATATTACTTCATTGTTTATACAGCCTTTTAACAAAATGTAATTTCCTCCCTCATCTCTTTTAATCAGATCAATTTCTACTTTGGCTTTGGCATTATGATTGCTACTCTTGCCTTTTTTTACTTTAGATGACACATAATATATTCTACTCCAGCCTTTTACCTTTAATCTGTGTGTCCCCCTGACTCAAATGTGTTTCTTGGAAACAACATATTGTAGGATTCTGGTTTTTAATCCACTCTGCCATCCACTTCCGTTAAATTGGTGAGTTCATCCCATTCACATTAAGCATCATGATTGCTATCTGTGCATTGCCCTCCATCTTATTATCCTCTTTAGATCCTGTTCTATTCTCTTTCACTCTATTCCTTCTCATCAGTATTTTGTTTTTTGCCACCCTTCCCAATCCCTCTCCTTTCTATTACCCATGCTTCTCTTGTCTTGTTCTCCTTCTACTTCTCTGTAGGGTAAGATAGAATTCTATGCTCCACTGAGTATATCTGTTTTTCCCTCTCTGTGTCAGTTACAAAGAGAGTAAAGTTTAAGCATTGCCCATAACCACCCTTTTCTTTCCCTCTCTGTATTGATTTTTCTTGCCTCTTTATATTATACAATTTACCCCATTCTATCTCTCCCTTCACTTTTCTCTAAGTGCAACCCTCTCTTTCAGCCCTTGATTGATTTTTACATGTCATTCATATGCATACATATCATACATACATATCACTCCATATCATCACATTTACATATACATCATATGTCATCATATACTTCAAATTAGCTTACTTTTCCACCTTCTTTCTGAGTAAATTCCTTCTATCTTCTTTACTACTGAGAATAATTTTTGAGAATTGTAGAAATCTTCTTTCCATGTAGACATATAAACATTTTTACCTTAATGAGACCATTAAATTTTCTCTTTCTTATTTACCTTTTTGAGCTTCTTTTGTGTCCTGTATTTGGCCTTCAATTTTTGTTTTAGGTCAGGCTTATTCCTCAAGAATGCTTGGAAATTTTCTATTTTATTGAATGACCATTTTTTCCCCTGGAAGAGTATACACAGTTTCGCTAGATAGGTGACTCTGTGTTGTAAACCCAAATCTTTCACCTTTCTGAATATTCCATGCCTTCCAATCCTTTAGTGTAGAAGTCACTAGGTCCTGAGTGAGACTAATTGTAGCTCCATAGTATTTGAATGGTTTATTTCTGGCTGTTTGAAGTTTTTTCCTTGGCTTGGTGGCTCTTGAATTTAGCTATTACATTCCTGGAAGTTTTCAATTGAGGATTTCTTTCTGGAGGCAATCTGTGAATTCTTTCAATTTCAATTTTATTTTCTTGTTTAAGGATCTTTGGGTAGTTTTCTTTGATAAATTCATATAATATGATATCTAAGGTTTTTTTTTATCTTTTTTTTATCATCATGGCTTTCAGGTAATCCAATAATTCTTTGATTGACTCTCCTAGACCTGTTTGTTGGTCAGTTGTTTTTTCAATAAGATTTTTGATGTTTTTCTCTGTTTCTTCATTTCTTTGATTCTGCTTCATTGTTTCTTTATTTCTCACGAAATCATTAGTTTCTAGATGGTCCGTTCTGATTTTATGGCTTGTTTTCCTCTGTCAGTTTTTGGTTCTCCTTTTTCAATTGGCCAATTTCTTCTTGCACCACTTTCATTTCTCTTCCACTTTTCCTCTACCTTTAATAATTGGTTTTTGAAGTCTTTTTTGAGCTCTTCCAGAATCTGTGTCCAATCCATATATTTCTTTTGGACTTGGGGTATGTTTCCTTTGCTTTCACTGTCTCCTTCCATGTCTGCAGCTTGCTCTTTTTCTCCATAAAAAGTCTTTAGAGTTAGGTGCTTTTTTCATTGTTTGCTCATTTTTCCTATCTAATTATAGGTAAGCTCTGTTTTCTGGGAAGTTGGGGTAGCCCCTTAAACTTCAGTCCTTCCTTAATGTTATTTTCAGCTTATTTTCTGGATTGTTACTACTTTACCAGATGGTCTGAGGGCAGAGAGCTATTAGAGTCCCCTCTTCTTGATGATTCAATTGACCCTTGAGATGCTGATGGCTTAAAGACTTTCCTCAGGTTTGGGTGTAAGCTTTTGATCTCAGTCTGAGTCTGAACTTGATCAGGTCAGCTGCTGAACAGATTCTAGCCCCAGGCTTAGGTTCACAGTTTTTTGGTCTCAAGGTGTTTTTGATTCAATCAGGCACACCCTTGATTACCCTGTCCTTAAGCTCTACCCTTAGTTTTGGGCAAAAATATCCTAGAGTGGCTCTTGCTGAGAACTGTGTCCTCACACCAAGGCCAGACTGGGATTCGTAGCTTTGCTCTGGGTCCATGTGGGTTGGCCCCCTTCGGCCCAGATTGCCTTGGGCTAGGACTCCAGACTTCTCTACAGATTTACAATTTCAAAGGGTTTTAGTTGGCTTGGACCACTATTTTCCCCCCAAAATTTTCAGGATCTGACTTAGCTTGGGCTTAAGTACAGAACCCGTGAGAGCAAATGTTTGGGGCATTGGTGGGGAAGGGGGGTTGCTCTTAGTTTGCTCTTCACTTGCTTTTATGCCCCCTGCTACTCTGCTCCCCTCTCATCTCAGTTCCCCAGATGATCTCTGCCTATTGTTAAAAGGCAAGGGGAACACCCTTTGTTATTAAATATGTTTGGATTGTTATTAAATATGACTGATCAGAATGAGTGATAATCTGACTTGTCAGAGTATTCCCCCTCCTTAAGGACAGAGAGCAATGGCAGCCTTCTGCCCTTTTCAGAATAGAATTGGTGGCCAAGATGGACCAGCAGTCTGAGTCAGGGTAGAAACTACCTCAGGAGTAAGGTATTAACAGTTGACTAGGAAATTTAGCTCCACCTAGTCCTCCTTGTTGGTGATATCCCCTGAACAGAGCTGCAGGGAAAAAGAATAATGGTGGGCAACTCAGGAGACATAACTTGAGTTTTTTAAAACTCTCCTTCTCCAAAAGAAAACTTCCATCCACCAATCTTCTTTTAAACTTCTGTTCTTAAATTATCTGACTGTTTTCCTGTACTTTTTTTAATAATGTTTATTAGCTGAAATGAGGATAGGGTTTGAGGAAAAGTATATTAGGAGTTCCCTCACTGTGGGACTTGAATCAAAGTAGAATACCTGAGCCCTCTCTATCCCTTGGCATTTGTGTATTAACTAATCTAGGCTAGAATTGAAGAAGCTATAGAATTTAGGAATTAGCCAGCACAATAGGGATTAGATTTCAAGTTTGCCTCAGTCCCTCTCAGGGCAGGCCCTTCAAGATAACTGGCAGCTAATCAGGATCACACAGAATAGACTTCCAGTTCAAGAACAGCAAGAAGGTCTTCAGGGTAGATGTCTTCTCTTTATCCTTTGGGAAATACAGCAGTAGGAATAATTTCAAATCTTGAGTGGTCTCTTAAACCTCCTTCACTCCCCTGAGTCCCAGACCAGACACCCCTTCCAGGCTGTTAGGATTTCTCAACTGCCCCTGCCTCAGGGTTCCAAATGACCTTTGGCCTCTGTCACTGTCCTCCTGCCTTCATGGCTTCTCTGTGTAAATTCCATTCCTTCAATTTTCCCCTTTCATGATTTGTGTTCCTTTTCCCCAATAAAAACATACGTGGCTGTATGTCTAAGGTCTTCTAGGGATTCCGAATCAGGATAGTGTAGATGGAAGTCCTTACAGGCAACCTACTTCCTTTAACAAATTGTCTCCTGATGTGCTGGAGATTTTGCTCCAAGAGGTCTTAAAAACCAAGGGCATTCTCAGTTGTCTCAACAACCCTATCTAAAAAAGTGAACGGATGTTCCCCAATCTCTTGTTTAAGCCTTTCAAAACATCCCCATGTGTCAGGGCGCTTAGAAAATAATCTCATTGCTTCTACAAGGTCTTCTCTGGTTCTATGTAAATATATTAAGTTCTGGTTATTTGACAGTTCTAGATCTTGCCCTTGTTCTGGCCATGACAATAGATTGGGGTTGGTTCTTGTTTCCCCAATAAATTGATCTTTCTCTCTTTGGGAAAATAATTCTGATGAAAGTATTTCAGTGTCTAGAAAAGGAAGACCGTATAGCCAAATTGCATGCTTGAACTCCTTTATGCACCACATTGGTTTGGCATACCATTTTGGCATTCTTTTTTTTCAGGCTTTCTAAGTCCCCAGCTGCAAAAGGTTTATGGGTCTTTATGTGGATAATGCCTTGGTCTCTTTGTAAACTGGTTTGGTCCCTTCATGGCAGAATTGGTATTGCCCCCTCACCCTTATCTTTCTTTCCCTCATCATCTAATTTGTCTGGTTTTGGAGTTTCTAGTTGTTCATTGTTTGTTTTGTTATTGTCTCTTTCCTCAGTCATTTCCTTAATCATTTGTTTCAGTTGGGTGATCTATTCCCTCATAGCTATCATCATTATTGTTATATCACTGTCCTTTGCTTTTTTCTCAACCACCATCCTCACACATTTTCTTAAAGAATAATAGAGTTGGATAATGGAATAAATTATCCCTGCCCCCACCAGTACATATGAAATAAACCTATCAAGTCCAGTCTTTAACTACTGGAAGCTATCATACAAGTTCAAAAGAAAATAAATGTAATCCAGGATCATAATAAAGAAAAAGGTGTAACACACATATAAAAATTGTCACATTAATGGCATGTATCCCATGGCTACAAAAAGTTTGCTTGACATTGAGATCTTGAAAAAACCTTGCAACAGGAAAAAAAAATGTCTTTAAGTCTGTGCCTTTAAGAGCTCCCCCCCAAAAAACAAGTGGACAGTTTTGATTGGGTGTGTTGTTGCTGGACAGATTTAAGCACTGACTGGGAAAAAAAAAAAAAAAAAACAACTGTTGCAAGATGGCTGCCTCCTACTCCCACACTGGCTTTTCCCTTATGAGTAGGCCCCAAACTCCTTATCACTACTCCCTGTCATCTTTACCCTCAAACTTATAAAATTAGGTAGATTTTAAACCTAGCTGTCTCAGCCAAACTGTTAAAAGGCAGGGAAAACCCCGAGTTGTTGATGTGATGTAATAACTTGGTTTGAATAACTTTACTTGTCAACGTATTCCCTCCTTTAGAACAGAGAGCAAATGGCTGCCCTCCGGCACTAGACAAAATAGAATGGTGGACAAAATGGTGGAGCAGTTTGCTCAAGGCAAGAGAACACCACAAGCAGAAAGGATAGACATTTGGCTAGGAACAAGAGAGATCGGTCTTCAGGCTCTCCCATTTCCTCTCAGAGTGACCCCTTCAAGATAACTGGCCTCTCATTCAGAGTCCAAGACCAGACTCCCCTTGCAGGCTGTTAGGATTTCCCAACTGCCCCTGCCTTAGGATTCCAAAAGACTTTTGAACTCTATCGCTGTCCTCCTGCCTTCATGGCTTCTTTGTGTAAATTCCATTCTTTCATTACCTTTCGGAGATTTTTCTTTTTTTGAAGTTGTTTCCCTCTGTCTCTATTGGTTCTTTCATTCCTGTATTCTTTTTGTGATGATATTTTACTCTTGGTTGGAGGGAATTTTCATGGTGAAATGACAAACTGCTGCCCTAGTTCTACTTCCATCTTGGTTTCACCCCTGGAAGTTTTCCATAGATTCATGAAAGAAGTTCTAAAAGAAAAAAAAAGTAGGTTAGTTTTGCTGGCCATTTTTGCTTTTCCTTTTCTTTTTGTCTATAAAGGTTGACTCTCTAGAAGGACAACAGAAGAATACATTGTGAAATGTTGGTGATGTAAAGATAGACAAAATTTTATTTGAAAATTTAATAAAAGAGAGTAGTGTAGCAATTGAATACATTAAGAAATGAATATACAGGAGTTAAAGTAAGTTAATGTAATGTAGTAAGTAACCTAATGTTCAATTAACCCAAATATCTAAGACTTTTGGGAAAGAACTCACTATTTGACAAAGCCTATTGAGAAAACTGGAAAACATATGACAGAAATTGGGCATAGTTTAACACTTCACACCATACACTAAGATATAGTATCAAAATGGATACTCAATCTAGAAATAAAGGTGGATACCATAAGAAAATTATGAAACATGGAAAAATGTACCTGTAGACATATGGACAAGGGAAGAATTTATGACCAAACAAGATACAGAAAACATTATAAGATGCAAAATAGATCATTTTGACTACATTAAACTGAATTTTTTTACACAAACAAATTAAAACAAAAATTAGAAGGAAAAGAAAAAACTGGGAAAATTTATAGCAAATGTCTCTGACAAAAGCCTCATTTCTCAGTATTTGGAGAACTGAAACAAATTTATAAGACTAAAACGTATTCTTCAGCTGGTAAATGATCAAAGGATATGAACAGGTAGCTCTCAGAGGAAGAAATTAAAACTATCTACAGTTATGTGAAAAGATGTTTCAAATTACTATTGAATAGACAAAAAACAAATTAAAACTACTCAGACATCACTGCCTACCTGAGTAGAACACTTTGTTGGTGAATTGTGAACTCATCCAACTATTCTAGAGAGCAATATGATGAAAAAGGCATAAAACTATGCTTATTTTTTGACCCAGAAATACCACTGAGTTTGTATCTCAAAGAGGTCAGAGAAAATGCAAAAGAACCTACTTTTACAAAAATATTTTAGCAGGTTTTTTTTATAGTAGTGAAAAAATGGAAACTGAATGAGTGCCCATTAATTGGGGAATGGCTGATCAAGTTATGGTATATGGTTGTAATGGAAAACTATTGTGTCATGAAAAATGATAAATAGGATGAGTTCAGAAAAATATGGAAGTACTTATATGAATTGATACAAAGTGAATTGAATAGAAACAGGAAAATAATTTATGAAGTATGAAGTATAAAGAAATATTGTATGATGGGTGATCAAATGTAAAGAACTAAGCTATTGACAAGTAAACAAGTTTCCAAGAAAACTCCAAGGGACTGATAATAAAAACAACAATAACAACAAAAACAAGTTATCCAAGTCAAAGAAGGAACTGTTAGAATCTGAATTTATGCATGCCATCCTTCACTTTATTTCGTTCATTAATTTTTATTGTATATATAATAGGGGTCTTCGGTCATGACATAGAGACCGTGAAATAAGTTTTACATGAAAAGCTATTTCAGACTATCACTTTTAGAGAGAGTGAAGAGTGAAGGGAGAGAACCTGAATCACAAAATGTCAGAAAACAATTGTTTAAAATTGTTTCTACATATTATTGAGAAAAGTAAAATTTAATAAAACTAGAAAAAAGAACAGAAAAAATAAAAATAAAGATCATATCTATATCAATCATGAAAAAGAGATACTACGTCTGAATAGCAGTTATTTCCTAGCCTCTAGAAGTTTTGTAAAGAATTTTTTTTTCATTTGCCCAAAGTTCTCTGTTAGCCATAGATGTATTACTCTCTGGATATTTGTATTAGAATTCTCTGGAATTTTTTTCTGTTTATTCTCTCTATTATCTTCTAACCTCAATCTGCTAATGCTCACCCCACCCCTTACTGAATACTTGACCAATTAATGAGGTGAACAGGTTAAAAAAATTAATTTCTAGCAAAATATATTATTTCAACAATATGATTTTTTGTTATGGCACCCATAATTATATAGTGGTTGAAAGCTTTCATCATAATACTATTTAGTCTTAATTAAAATAGTCTTTCATGGAAATATAAATTTATCTGTAAAGATCAACTCTGTTGAAAAATTTCAATTACTTAATATCTGTTTATTAAGAATGTTTAATTAGTACAATACTATGCACAGTGTCTGGCACACAATAGTTGCTTAACAAATGCCTGTTGATTCAATTTCTTTTATATCTTATTTTCTATTTTGCTTACTTTATGTAGATGGAATACAGAAAGGCATTCCTTATTTTTGTATACAACAGAATTTTTCAAGTTGCAATTTGTTTATCTTATATAATCATTATGTTTCTGGGTTTCACATCTTGAAATGTGAACATGTAAATGCATGTTCCACCCCAAATGTAGCGCAATTCTTTATGTGACAGTATTAGATTTCTGTAGTTGTCATCTGATTTATCACATTGGCTTAATTGAAAAACAAGAAATATTATGTGGGTATCATATGACACAATGAATACAGATGTGACTGTAAACTAACAGTTGTTGCAGCCAAATGCAATTCTATATACTTAGACAGAAGAATGCTAAGCTCAGAGAATTCTTGGATAGAAGAGATGCCTGATGGCTCTGAGTTTATTTTATTTGACTGTTTTACTAGAATCCCTGATTCTGTTTTGAATAAATCTTGATTGATCCCTGGCCAGACTTTTAATTTAGAAGTCTAACAACAGGTTGTGCCCTCGAAAGACCTAGTATTCTATCTTGTGGGTCACATACAAAGAGAAAATACCGTTTCTTTGAAATGTTGCTGGCACACAGTCATTAGGTAAGTCATGCCAATAATTTATTTGTCTACTATTTGCCAGGCACTGTACTAAGTCCTCAGGATACAAAGAAAGGAGAAAAAAAAATATCCCTGACCTCGAGGAACTTAAAAGTATAATTCACGAGACAATGTGCAAGTACAACAGGAGAGACAATATGCAAACAATTATGTAAAAACAAGACAGGGGAAGTTGGGGACACTCTCAGGAGGAAAAAACTAGGTTAAGGAAAATTGGCAAAAGTTAATTGCACAAAGTGGGACTTTACTTGAGGCTTGCAGGAAACCCAAGAAGCCAAGAAAAGTAAATGGGAAGAGTTCTAGGCAAAGGGTTAGCAAGTGAAAACACTCACAAGACAAGAGTTGGACCTTCTGAAAGAAGTAGAAAGAACGCTAGTATCTGTGCAGGTAGAATCCGCTCCCCTCCCCCTAGAACTTCCCACCTCCCTGCGAGGCCAGATGTCACGTGAACGCCCTAGGAACGTGACCTGGAACTAAAGGATAAATGTGCGGCGCCTCCTAGGGAATAGAGACCCCGTGATTCTCTCACCACACATTTATCCTTGCTCTTGAACCCGGACCGGTAATCTGGGGTAATCTGGGGTAATCTGGGGTAACCTGGTCATGTTCCTCTGGCTCATCACCTGTGACTTCTGTTTGGAGCATTCACGTGACGCATTGAGGTGGGATGAGCTGGGGAGAGGGGCGCAGATTCTGTCTACAAGTATCACTGGACCAAAGGGTTTGTGTTAAGGAGTGAAATATAATAAGATTCAGAAGGCAGTCCTAAGGAGCCAGGTTATGAAAGGTTTTGAATTCCCAACACTATTTTATGTATTTTATATTATATTATTTTGTATTACATTATAATTTTATTCTGGTACTAATAAGTGACATGATCTGACTTGCATTTTAGAAAGATGAATTTGACTACTGATTGGAAGACAGGGAGAAATGAGACCAACCAGCCGCCTATTGTAATAGTTCAGACATGAATTTAAGAGGCCTAAACAAGAATGATTTCAGGTTCAGAGGAAGAAGAGAAAGGGGCAGAGATGACAGGATTTGACAATTAATTGAAAATGGAGGAGGAGAAAGAAAATGAGGTTTCAAAGAGTGAAACTAGGTGTTTAGGAGGATAACAGCACCCTGGTCAGTAATAAGAAAGTTTAGATGAGGGGAGGATTTCAAGTAAAAAAAAAAATTAAGTTCTGTTTTGGACATTTGCTCTGAAGTTTTTAATAAATCTCATTTGATTTTCTCATTCAGTTAAAGAAAATATTATATAAGACTAAGTGCTATGTGAGCCATGACCATACAAATATTGTATCTCCTCCAACATCTAAACAAAACAACAACAACAACAAAAAAAAAAACAAAACAAAAAATACATATTGAGCAACTGCTATTTGCAAGGCACCATGAGATGTCATGGTTAATTATGATGTGTATTTTTTTTAATTCAAAAAAAATTTTTAACCAAATCAACAAAATGATTCATGCTAAGAAAACACCTTACAGATTTGAGGATTAATTTTGAGATTATATTTCAGTCATTAAAATTTAAAGGGTGAATCATTCACAGTCAGACTGAATTTCAAGGAAAGAATTATAGAAGATTGTATAAAAGATAAAAAATATATTCACGGGGGGACAAAGAGAAAGGGGCAGAGATGACATTAATTTAGATATTTCTGTTGATGGTGGTCCTTTGGTTGGTCCTTTAGTCAGGGTGATGCTTTAATCAACTCTACACTCTACAATTAATTTGAAATAGAAAACAAAGCCTTGCCAATTTTTCCTTCAAATTGTAAATTCATAAAATACTACAGTATGAAATTCATAAGTAATCTGAAACGCCTACGGCAGAAGAGGCCTATCAACTTGAAATGGCAAAAATTTACAGCAATTTTTGTTGACATAATCATTAATTACTTTGAAGTTAATTTCATAGCTTTTCCTCTCTCCCTTTGTGTGTACATGTATAGACACATACAGTTACTATATTTGTGTGCTTATGCATGTATGCATGTATATACATATTGTATAACATGTATTACTACATATTAATAGCTAACTTTTACTTTGGCCTTAATGTTACACGTTACCTCATTTGATCTTTACAACAACATATGAGGCAGGTACTATTATTTTTCCCATTTTCTGATAAGGTAACAGTCTAAGAGAAGTTAAGTAACTTGTCTATGGTTAGACAATTAAGTTAATGTATGGGACAGGATTTGAACTTGTTATTATAAATCCAAGCCTAGCATTATTCATTGTACTACAAGTATATGTGTATTATGATTTTACTAAATAGAGATTGGCACTACATCTACAATTTCATTAACATAGGAAACTCCTACATAAGAAATCAAACTTTAATAATGCAAGTCAGTAACTTCTCTAAAAAGTATAGTCTTAGAGATTTGTCTAGAGTATTAAGAGATTAAGTTATTTGCCCTGAGTTAGTAGACCAGTATGTATCAAATGCAGGTCTTGGACTCAGGTATTCCAATTCTTTTTTACTTATTTCATGATGTGGCCTCTCCTACATACACTTCGTGCGTATGTGTCTCCCTTACTTTGTGGTGTGTTCCATTATGAAATGTTGTTCTACTGATTAAGATGGATACTATTTTTTGGTAATTTAGAGTTTCAGAAAGTTGTATGGAATACTCAGAAGAGAATAAGGAAGAGTTCTGGACACATAATAATCAAGATGGAGGAATAGATTTTTAAAAAATTCTCTCCTCTTCTCAAAATGCTTTAAAACTGAAATTTTGCTCCAAAGATAAAAGAAACTTAAGTTGTCTCCATGATTTAAGTCACCTGGAATTCCCAAAAGGTAAACAAATAAACAAACACAAGAATGGACTTCTATGCTAAGCTCACTCAGTAGCCCTCCCCATGCTCTTAGAGAGGCTTTAATAGCTAAGCCAGAAAATCTTACAGCAAAACTCCTATTTTGGTCCCTCTTCCCTCTCCACAGTACCTTAGAAACCCTGGATTCAAGCAGCAAAGGTCTGCTCAGAGAAAATAGATAGGCAATGTACTCCAGACCATAGAAACTCATTGAGGCTACATAGCCTTTAGCAGACTTTTGTGCTGCTAAAGAATCCAGGAACTTTGGGAAAGGGTTAGGATGTGCCTGGCTTGGTAATAAAGCTCAATATATATCCCACTTCCATCTCCTCCTAGGTCCTCAGAGTCCCAAACAACAAAAACCAATTACATAGCAAGAGTATGGATACTATGAACTAGTAGTCTGAGGACAGATAACTGAGGAATAGATAGACTGAGACAGAATCACAAGATAGGATACAATATATGTCAAGATTCTCAATTCACATTTAGTTGAGTGTGGCTTAGGGTGTCAAACTCCCAAGAAGTCTTGGAGAAAATTATCAACCCCCAAAAAAGACCAGTTCTGTTCATCCCAAAGTCATTTGGGACAGAAGCTTAGTGTACCATGAATGGCATGGAAGGATGCTGAAATGCTTTGAGTTTCAGCACCAAAGAAACCACTATCAGGGGGGATGGGATCAAGACAGAAAGTCAGAAAATGGTTAATAGGGAAAAATAAATGGGTTGGGAGAATGAAATCCCCAACATATCAGAAAGAAGTAATATCAAAGACCTTAAATTTAAGCAGATAAGTCAACAGAGAAACCTTTTACAGCAGAAGAAAATATGGCCTCTACATCTGGTAAATGAGTTCAAGTATCTGTGAAAAAAATTGATAAACACAAAATAAAGCAAAATGATAGAAAATGAACACTTATGAAACAGAGGAACCTATAGAATACGAGAACATGAAGCCACAATACCCTGTTCAAAAGTGAAATGAGAAATATTGCAGCAGAATTTATGGCTCCCACAGCAAAAATAATTGGCAGAACAGAAAAATTGGAATCTAAAATGACGTCTCACCAAAGAAACAAAAGAAAGAACAATAGATTAGCAATTTCATGCACAGAAATAAAGGACAATCAAGAAAAGAAGCAACTCCCCACCCCTAAGCCCGGTAAATTTAAATGAAAATATACTCACTATATAGGCAAAACATACTTATCTCCAAGACAGGATAGAGACAACCTAATGTAGTATACAGAATTGGGGTGATATAGTTTTTTTTCTAGCTTTGGCTGAGTTCCAAAAGCTGTTAGGGGTTTGGAATCTTGAGGAAAGGCACTTAGCTGGATCTTCCGTGGAGGGAGGTTGTCAATGAGCCAAGCTGATTTGATTACCTAGCTTTAATATTGAAATTTAGCCTAGCTTTGATATATTTACTTAAGAAATTATTATTTTAGATAAACCCTTTATATCTTCCTTTCCTAATACCATTCCCTGCCTTTCCCTCCCTTACCTTATATGTCTGTGGAATTAATAAGGAGAGTAATTATAGAGGAGTTAAATCTGTGAAGAGTTACCTAATTGACAGCATTAGTTATAGTTAGTCAGTCATCATTTATTCCCTTTAGATAGCAATAGCACTTAGTAAAGCTGAGTTTAAAGGCAGGTCCTTACTCAGACTCCATCTTTGCTTCCCTTCCCCCACCTGAGGTTCCTGAGACAACTGATAGGGCTTTCCTTTGATCCACCTTCCTAACAAACATCCTTCAAACAAAATGAACACTTTTGTGTTTCAACAGCCCTATTAGTGTAATTTGTCTGTTAGTTATCAAGAGGGAAGAAGCGGGAAAGAGACAACATACTCTGGGCTTAGAGGGAAGCTGGGGCATCCATCTTGAAGGAAGGTGTTACTTCAAAACAGGTTCCTTCCTGTGAAATTAACTAAAGTCTGTTTGTTAATTTCAGTCTAGTCTATTTCCCTCAGCTTGTGTTTGAGTCTAAGTCCCAGTCGGTAAGTCTGCTGTGTTTGTCTGTTTAGTTTAATTTCTCTTCTTCCTGAAGATCTGTTTTCCTTCTGTGTTATACTCCTGACTTCAGTCCTATTATACCCTGAATCTCCTTTAATCCCAGCCTATCTGTAACCGAGATTACCCACTTAGCAAGTCTCCAACATCCTCCTTTCAAACTCCCTTATACCCCACCTTTCCTCAAATTACCTACATTACGATGTCGAATTTCTTTTGGGGGAATTTTACACTCCCTTGGAAAAGGAAAAATTCCTGACCGAAACTAGAATGAACCCAAATTTAGAATCATGGCCGTTAATACATCAAGATCTAGATTTCACTCAACACGCCAACATGAGATACTTGTTAAGATGCAGGGCTGATCTTATCGAAGCAATGAGAAATTTTGCAAAAAGGCCAAATGCATGGAAAAAATTTGAGAAACTGAGGCAAGGAGAAGAAGAGCACCCGAGCAGTTTTCTAGACAGAGTTATTGAAGCTGCTGAAACGATATTAGGACTTAGAGATACTCATTCCCAGGATACGATCGATCATATAAGGAGACAATTTGTAAAGGGAACCTCAATCCCGATACAAAATTACTTTAGGCAAAGTTGTCCACAGTGGGAATCGTTACCACTGGAGGATATTAGGAATCATGCAGCATATATACATGATTCCAAACAGAAAGAAGTGAGAATGGCTAGGCAATCTGACAATGAGAAAGATAAGATCACAGCAGACTTGAAGAGGCAATTGAAAAAGTCGAAACGGGAGAAAGAAATCAAAGAGGTGAAGAATTTTGCTCTTCAAACGAGTAGAAACCAGTTTTGACAACCTGCCAACAGCACCCCAAAATCAAAATCAGCACCCCGATGCTACTTGTGTGGGAAGATCTGGCACGTGATTCGTTTTTGTAGATATAAGCAACAAATTGATTTTTCAAAACCCAATAATCAAAGAGATAATAGAAAAACATTTTATAATTCAAAGTGGGCTAGAAATAATGAATCAAATAGATGTAATCAAGAAAAACATACGGATACTTGCTGCAATCACACATGCAAAAAGTACAGTCAAACACCTTCATTAGATGATATGGAGAGATATATACAAATGGGCACGAAACTGAAAAAATCATTATGAATCGAGATTTCTAATTTAAAACCTATCAATCAGTGTAATTTGGGTGTGGCAGAGTCTAAGAGAATTGAGGGAAGCAAAATGAGAAATCGAGGAAAAATAGAAAAGGTGTCTAAAGTAATCTACACAGAGGATACACATAGGTCTGTGGTAGATAATGAGCAATGGGAAGACATAATGCAAATGCGCAAAGAAATCTTTGGCATTAAGGAGGATGATTATATAAGGGATCAGCTTTCTCATTCCATATCACACACATTGGGTGGGAAGCATGAATCAAACCATTGCAAAGAATCACATCAAGAAAATTTGCAAACGGGTTTAGAATTAGATGCAACAGTTCTTTCCCATGCAATTGCTTTAGACACAAGGTCACAGTTAGAGGTTAAAGAACAAAAAAGTCTAGAGGTTGGCAAGAACTTGATTTTAAAGAAACGACCCACTGATTTAAAAGATGATAGCAGCTGTGTAGGAAAGTCAAAATCCACCTTTCTCAACCCCTTAGCTACAGAATTTCATCCTAAACTTTGGGGAAGAGATAGGGAACAGTTGCCTTCTTCTACAATCAGTGTGGCTGAACATAACATCGAGACTGTTACTGTGATTGATAAAAATAAAAATCATCTGTCAGTCACAAAAACAGTAGGGCAAAATAGGGAACATCAGTCAGCTTTTGAATCAGTAATTGAACCTGAAGTGTTGAAGGGAACACAATATAACTATCATACAATCCTGGAGACTACTGAAGGAGAGATTGCTGATTTGAGGCTTGACAATTCTTTAAAGAGCAGAGTGGAAGATAGAACAAATCAAACTTCCATTTCTGAAGCCCTTAATGAAAGCCAACATGGAATTTGCAATAGTGACAATGACTTACAAGCTCTCAATGAGAGTATGCTCTTTAAGCCTGCTTTCTGTAATCCAGATTCTAAACTGAACTTGCCTAATGGTGCTATAGGAAGTTTGGGTTTAGAGACAAAAGACCATACGCAACAAAGAATCAATGACAAGTGTACACAAAATACTGAGGATTCTTTATTACCCTTAGTGTCAGTGAAGTCCAATGACAGTGGAGAACCCTTAGTTACTTTAGAAATCGGGGGAGTACACTATGAGGGATTACTGGACACGGGGGCAACTTGTTCCATACTACGAGAACCACCTGAAGGATGTCAATTTCAAGGCAGTTTAAGAGTAAGAGGAGCTTCTGGGGTAGCACAACAAGTCCCAAAGCTAAAAGTTAAAATGTTAAAATTTGGACCTCTGACTCTTGAACACACCTTCCTATTGATGCCATCATGTCCTTCAAACCTCTTGGGAAGAGATCTCCTATGCAAATTGGCTGCAACCATCCAATGTCAACCGGATGGACAAATTTATTTACACATACCTAATAGATCTCTGAAACACCATCCCATTTTATTTTTAGACACATGTAGTGAGGAACCATCATACCAATCAACTGATAACATCTATGAGGTTCCAGATGATATTCCAGATTATGTGTGGGCTAAAAATTCAAATGAGGTGGGCAGGATATTGTCAGCAGAACCAGTAAAGATAGAAGTGAAAGAAGGCTTACCTCCAAGAATTCCTCAGTTCAGACTTAGTCAAGAAGCGATAGAAGGAGTGAAACCCATCATAGAGAGTTTATTGGAGCAAGGGATATTAAAATATGGATTTTCACAATACAATACACCAATCATGCCAATAAAGAAAGCAAAATTATCTCCTGATGGAAAGATTCAATGGCGTTTAGTTCAAGATCTAAGAGCAATAAATGACCATGTGCAAAAGACCTATGCTGTGGTACCAAGTCCATCGCAAATCATTACAGCAATTCCACCTGAAGCTGCTTGGTTTACTGTTCTGGACTTGAGCTCTGCGTACTTCTCTGTTCCCCTGCACAGAGACAGCCAGAAGCTGTTCGCTTTCTCCTGGGAGGGTAAATCTGTCTTCCGGACGCGTTTGCCCTAGGGATTTGCAGATTCAGCTTCACTCTTTTGCCAAATTCTGCAGAGAGACCTTGAGTCGATAACATTCCTTAACAGCAAAATGGTACATTATGTTGATGACATCCTGCTAATGTCACCATCTGCTGAAGTCTGTTACACTGATAGCGTACACTTGATCAAAGAGCTAGGCAAAAGGGGCCATAAAATTTCCAAATCGAAACTTCAATTCGTGAAGGAAAAAGTAAATTATTTAGGATTCATCATGAAGGATAAGATTGTAAGTCTCCAAAAAAAAACAGAACAGAACAAAAACATCTTACCATAATAATGCATGAAATATTATTAGATGACTACCATGAACTTCTGAACATAAAGAATGAAAGAGTAATTTGAAAAGAATTATTGGTAGCCTCCAGAAAAAAATAAAAACAACTCAAGGCTGTAAACTCTAGGACACATAGTTGCAAAATTTCACAGCTCATGTTAGAAAGGAAAAGTTCCACAGGCAATTAGGAGAAAGACCTTCAAAAATAAAGGAAAGGAAATTAGAGTACACTTGACTATTATGTATCCATTTGAGAACTCAGGAAGGAATGGTAGAGAATGGAATATGTTCTGAAGGACAAAGGAGCTCAGAATGTAGCCCCAGGTGACTAACCTTGCAAATCTGAAATTAATAATATAAAAAAAGGAGTGCTCAATTATAAAGACATTTGAAATACTTAAAATGAAAGACTAGAAGAAATGACTTGTTTCTTGTCCCAGACCACAGAAATCAAGAAGGGTGAAAAATATAGCAGTCAATGACAATAACAGTAGCAAAGTGAGAGGAGAGAGACCAATTAGAGACTTATTTCTAAATATGCAGAACTAGAAATGAATGAAAAGTCAGGCAGAGTTAAAAGTGAAGAGGCAAGCATTATATATAGAACCTGGTGACATCCTGGGACAAGTGAATCAATTTTATTGTAAGACTACAATTTAGGGGGCAGATTGATGGCTTAGTAGATTGACAGAACTAGAAAAGAGAGGTCCTGGGTTCAAATTTAGTCTCAGACACTTCCTAGCTTAAGCAAGTCACCAACTCCTATTGATTAGCCTTTATAATTCTTCCACCTTGGAACCAATACACAATTGATGCTAAGACATAAAGTAAGGGTTTAAAAAAAGACTACACTATAAAATTGGAGGCTGAATATAAGGTGAGGAGGAGTATGTGATTTCATGGGTCTATTCAAGATTAGCAAGGAGATGACCTAAATGGACTTAGGAAAAGAACTTTCAGGGTAGTGGGTGAGGAGGTGGGGAGGAGGACTAAAAACAAGGAGGGAAAGTAGAGATTTCTTGTTTTAGTAGTGGGAGAAAGTTCTACTAGTTAAGGTTCTATGAGTAAAGGGAAATAGTGTGTAAAAAGAGATGAGATCTTTGTGTTGCATGTGATCCGAGAGATTTGGTACTTCAAAAGTGTCTTAACTTGGAAGGAAAGAAAAGAATTGGGTATCCTGGAAGCAACTGAAACTTAAGAGAATGGGAAGGCATGGACTTAGGAAAGAAATATCAAAACAAATGAAGAAAAGAGAGTAACTGCAGGAGGGTATAGATAATTGATGGCTTACATTATTAGAGATATAATGTGGGGTGGGGTTACTAAAATGGGGTTGTATTTTTCTCTGTCACCTTTAGGAATTGACAATGTTCTGAGAGTAAGACACAATGGAAAAAAGGGAATCCTTGGGACAAGTTATATAAGGCAATGGAAGAAACTTAAGAAAATAAAACCTCAAAATGGAATGCTTGGAAAGCATGGTTCTCTGAGGAATACAAAAAATAGAAAGAATAAGTAATTATAGGAGCCATGAATCAGAGAATGAACTTCAAGAACAGACAAAAAATGAAGAAAGATAATGAAGAGAATAAGAAAAGATC
The DNA here is from genome assembly GCF_016433145.1 of Gracilinanus agilis. NCBI lineage: Eukaryota > Metazoa > Chordata > Mammalia > Didelphimorphia > Didelphidae > Gracilinanus > Gracilinanus agilis. The sequence goes on along the minus strand of NC_058134.1, from coordinate 276,860,708 downwards.
ATCTCTGAAAATGGGCACAAAAATGGAATTTTTACAAGAGAAAAATAATGAACAGGACTAGTTGAAGAGGAGAAGAGGAAAAGAAAATCTTGACTACAAGGGACAAAAAGAGGAGAATTAAAAATCAAATAAAAACAGGGAATAAAAGACCTAATAAACAAAATCTAAAAGGGAAAGGAGTAGTTTACAAAAAAATGACAGATTTGAGAAGAAAATAAAACTTTGCAATTGTTTGCTTGAAAAAAAACAAAATTACAGGGATGGGAAAAATTACTTTGCATCAAAAGAATAAAACAATGCAACATTTACATTTGTAATATCTGTCAAAGGAAAATGCAAACAATAAAAAAGAGAGATAAACATGGCAACTACATTCTTATAAAAGGAACCCTAGACAACAAATCAATATCAGTAACAAAGTTATATTCTCTAGATGCCTTAGCATTCAAATTAATAAAAATTTAAATGTCATGGGTGTATCTGGGTAGCTCAGTGGATTGCGAGCCAGGCCTAGAGACAGGAGGTCCTAGGTTTAAATTTGGCTTCAGACACTCCCAGCTGTGTGACCCTGGGCAAGTCACTTGACCCCCATTGCCTACCCTTACCACTCTTCTGCCTTGGAGACAATATACAGTATTGACTCTAAGACGGAAGGTAATGGTTCGAAAAAAATTTTTTTAATGTCATAAAAAAAATAGTATCAACCTAGTAAAAAGAGACTTTAATATCACTCTTCAATTTATATAAATCTTACAGAAAGATATAGAGAAAATATTAAACTAAAATTGCTAGATATTAGAATAATGAGCTTATTGCATTTTCTAAATGACAGAAAAAGAATACACACACATTATATATTTCTTGAACTACATGGAATTTTTTTTTAAAAATCTACCACATATTAAGGCACAGAGATTTTTTTTAATGTAAGAAGGCAGAAAAAGTACTATAGACTTCATAGACTTCAACATAATAAAACTATAAATTGGTTCTAGAACAATGCCCAAAATGAAATGGAGACAATGATTAAATTCTAAATAAAGGATAGATCAAGGAATAAGACTAAGAAACATTTATGTGAAATAAAATAATAATGATATAGCCACCTTCAAAAGTAAAATAGAAGAGATGGGAAAAATTCCTATTTATCAAAAAAATAAAATAATGCAACACAAAATCATAATATGTATGTAAGTATTGTTATAAAGAAGAGAGGGTTATAGTAAGAGATGATGGTCTGCAGAGGACAGATATATGAGGAAGGATTCTGGAATGTTGAAAAAGAAGGGTTGAGCTGAAACTCTTAAGTTGTTAGTAGTTTCTCTTTCTTGGGAGTTTGCTGACTGCAAGCACATGGAAGGAATGGTGGATTTTCTGGTGAGAAAAAAAAAAGGAAAACCTGGTGGATTTCCCATACCTGTCCTTGCTGCTGATACCTGTGTTTCCCTTGGAAGAAGATCTTTGAACCTGAAGCTAGTCTGAACCAACATCCAGCTATTTGCATCTGATATAAGTGACAGTCTGAATCCATCTGGACTTGGGACCTTTCCCTTGGTTCCCTGTCTAATATGCCACGGACCAATACCTTTAATTACAATCAAGAGAGGTTTGATTAGTGTAGGAAAGCTAGATTTAGGATTTGGGATTTTTTAGGTGAGAGAGAAGAGGGAGATAGAGTAGTCTATCAATTCTCTGAAGACCCTTCTCTCGAAGCTTTAGTTCCTGGGGTATTTAGATAGTAAATAGTGATAGAAATTCCCTTTCCCCTCCAGTACTCTCTTTGAGAATAAGTTACAACTACCAGTGACTTTTGCCTGATCTGTGACTGAGTGGTCTGTGTGTTGGACCCTAGACCTGGCTCTGACCTGGTCAGAGTTGACCTGGTCAGAGCAGGCCTTCAACTCACAGTGTAAAACCCTTATTACTGGCCCAAAGTAATTCATCTAATCCCAGTGATTTATTTGAGAAATTATTCACTGGTAACTATTGGAATTTATATTAAGGATATGTGAATGGTTTAACATTAGGAAAAGAATCAACATAATTCACTATATTAAAAACCAAAACATCCAAATCAAATGATCATCTCAATAGATGGTTTTCAAAAATAACTTAAAGTATAGCGTTTTTTAATGCTAAAAGTCTACATAACATTTAGAACTAGAAGAATGCTTTTTTTGATGTCATAAAAACGGATCTATCTAAAACAGTGATTCCCAAAGTGGGCACTATTGCCCCCTGGTGGGTGCTGCAGCAATCTAGGGGAACATTGATGGCCACAGGTGCATTTATCTTTCCTATTAATTGCTATTAAAATTAAAAAACAATTTATTTCCAGGGTGCTATGTAATATTTTTTTCTGGAAAGGGGGCGGTAGACCAAAAAAGTTTGGGAACCACTGATCTAAAACCAAAACCGAATAACATATGCAATGGAGCATATTAAACCTTTTTCCAGTAAATATCCGAATGGAGCAATGATGCCCACTCTCGCCAAGTATTATTTGATGTACTTCTGGAAATGTTAAGAACAACAAGAGAAAAGTTAAAAGCAGAACTATAAATTAAACAGAAAACAATATCCATTTGCTAATTACATAATGATTTAATTAGGAAATTCTAGGGAATCATTAAAGATATTAATTGAGACAGTAACATCAAATGGAACAAACCATCAAAAAACCCAGCATTCCCTTCCCAGGAATATTTCTTATATTTGCCTTCTGTACTTAATTTCTTCCACCACAGTGTTGATTTCTCTCTGTTATATATTTTGCCTAGTATGTATAATCAAGAGGTTGCTGAATGAGGTTATCTATTATTTAATTTTTTTAAAAAATCAATAATCACAGTAGCATCTTATGTTCTATATATAAGCACAAAAATTCACTGAAAAGAAAAATGCTTAAAAAGCAGAATTGACCAAATGAGAAGAGATTCAAAAGTCACTGAAGAAAATTGTTACTTAAAAATTAGAGTGTTAAAAGGGGAAGCTAATGCTCCACGGGACTTCAAGAAACAATAAACAAAGTCAAAAGAATGAAAAAATAAATAATAAAATGTGAAATCTTATTTGAAAAACAATTGACGTGGAAAATGGATCCAGCACATGATTTAAAAATCAGGGGCAGCTGGGTAGCTCAGTAACTCCACTGAGAGTCAGCCCTAGAGACAGGAGGTCCTAGGTTCAAACCCGACCTCAGCCACTTCCCAGCTGTGTGACCCTGGGCAAGTCACTTGACCCCCATTGCCCACCCTTACCACTCTTCCACCTATGAGACAATACACCGAAGTTAAGAGTTTAAAAAAAAATCAATGGACTACTAGAAAGCTATGATCAAAGGAAAAGCCTCGATATCATGTTTCAAGAAATTATCAAGGTACTTTAAAGAACAATTATTTCCAATACTACATAAACATAAAATAGCCAAGGAAGGAATTCTACAAAATTCCTTTTATAACACAACTATGATACTGATTTCTAAACCAGAAAGAAGAAAAAACAGAATGAAAACCATAAACCAGTATCTCTAACAAATTTTAATGCAAAATTATAAACAAAATACTAGCAAGAAGATTATAGAAATATATTACGAGGATCAAACTCTATTATGAGGAAGATTTTATATCAATAATTCAAGGATGGTTCAATATTAAGAAAACTATTAATATTATTGACCATATCAATAACCAAATCTACAGAAACTATCATCATGTCAGTAGATACAGAAAAAGCTTTTAACAAAACACAACATCCTATTAAAAACATTAGAATACATTGAAATAAATGGAACAGGGGCAGCTGGGTAGCTCAGTGGATTGAGAGCCAGGCCTAGAGACAGGAGGTCCTAGTTTCAAATCCGGCCTCAAACATTTCCCAGCTGTGTGACCCTGGGCAAGTCACTTGACCCCCATTGCCTACCCTTACCAATCTTCTACCTATAAGTCAATACACAGAAGTTAAGGGTTTAAAAATTTAAAAAAAAGAAATAAATGGAACATTCCTAAAAATAATAAATAGCATCTATATAAAGCATTAGCAAACTTATTTAATAGAGATAAACTAGAAGCTTTTCCAATAAGATCAGGAGTGAAACAATGATGCCTATTATAACCACTACTATTCAGTATTGTACTAGAAATGCTAGCTATAGCAGTGAGAAGAAGAAATTAAAGGAATTAGAATAGGGGAAGAGAAAATAAAACTATCACTCTTTGTATTTGATGTGCAAAATCCTAGAGAATCAACCAAAAAGAACATGGACTGATTTGTCCATAATCATGATATTTCCTTAGCTCTGTGATCCATAGTAAGCCATTTAGCCTTTTGAAGACATTTTCCTCATTTATAATCTGAGAAAGCTAGATTGCTGGATCTCATCATAGAGGACTTTTACAATCCTATAATCTCTTAAAGGAGGGAAATGGATTAAATAATTTCTAATGTACTTTCCAGCTCCAAATCTGATTATCTTGTGACATAGTTAAGAAGCAACAGGAAAACTTCTAAGTCTGAATTCAGTGCTTATTCTGCTATAGGAGGAATTCTTAGCCTTCTTTTATGTCATGGACCTTCTGGCAGTCTGGTGAAGCCTGTGAAGTACTTCTCAGAATAATATTTGTTAACTATAATTCCCAGGTAAAGGAAATGCCACAGTTTCAGTTAGAGGTTATTGTATATAAAGATACAATTTTCCCTTCCAAGTTCATGAGTCCCATGAAATCTATCTGTGGACTCCTTTAGGGATATGTAGACCCCAGTTTAAGAAGTTCTTTCTTTTACTATGCATATCCTACTTACAAGCCCATCACTAATTGTACCTTTTCAGCATGTGTGATACTCAGGAGCCTCTGGCACTGTCTATATTAATAGCACTTCTGTGTAAAAAGCAAAATATTTCCAGATTCTTTTAAAGTAAAGATATAAAAAAATAAATTCTGAAATACAGTAATCCATAGCATTTGCAAAATGAATTTGACCTGCTTGGTTTCACAACAATAATTTCATAATACCTGAATAGATGTTATCTCTTTAATATTTTAGCTGCCCTAGAGCATTATTGTCAAATGCTAGTGATTTAGAAGGGCAGATAGGTTGTCCACTGGATAGAGTACCGGGTTGATAATCAGAAAGTCACTTACTAGTTGTGTGTCCCTGAGCAAGTCATTTGCCCTGTTTGCTTCATTTTTCTATTCTCCAAAATGAACTAGAGATGGAAGTGGCAAAGCATACCAGTATCTTTGCCAAGAAAGCACCATAGGACACAAAGAGTCAGAGAAAACTGAAATAACTATTGAGAGAGCAGTATACAATATGACTTTTATTTGTATGCCAATAAGTACAGTCCAGGAAGCATTAAGGGGGTCTCAAAAGTTCAGAAGAAAGAAGTTACCTCATTAATGATGACCTAATTGGAGTTATTAATAGCATCAAGTTTTTGGTGCCATCAAATGGGTAAGGATAACTAGGTGCCACTATTGTGAAGAGAGTGCCAAATCTGGTCAAGAAGATTGGAGTTGAAATGTGCATTCAGATGCTGGCTACCTATGCAACTCCATCCAAGTCACTTAATGTCTGTTTGCCTCAATTTCCTCATCTGTAAAATTGGGACAATAATTTGCACCTACCTGTCAGGGTTGTTATGAGGATCAAATGAGATAACATTTGTATAGTGCTTAATCTTATGTCTGACCAACAGGTACTATATAAATGTTATTTATTCTTATTATTAACAAATCAATTGTTGATTGAAAAAAGAAACTACCAAAAACTGCTGTAATATTTTGTATCTGGTGCAGAAGAGTAAAGTAGAAATTGAAAGACTCTACTTGATTCACTTCCTGAAAGAAATCCTCAAATGAAAACTACCAGGAATATTATAGCCAAATTACAGAGCTCCAAGTCAAAGAGAAAATATTTTGAGCTGCTAGAAAGAAACAATTCAAATATTGTGCAACTATAGATAGGATAACAAGAGATTTAGCAGCTTCTGTATTAAAGTATCAGGACTTGGAATAAGATATTACAGAAAACAAATGATTTTGGATTAGAAGCAAGAATAACCTACATAGCAAAATTGAGTATATTTCCTTTTGGGGGAAAGATGGATAGTTAATGAAATAAAAGACTTTCAAGCATTCTTGATGAAAAGGCCAAAGCTCAATAAAAATGTTGACATTCAAAAAGAATATTCAGGAGAAATCTTAAAAAAAATAAATGTGAAAAAGTTACCATGAGTGACTCAATGTTAAACTGTTTATGTTTTTATATGGAAAGATGATACATGTAATTTCTAAAATGTTAATTGTTATTAGAACAGTTTACATAGAGAGAGGACAAGAGTGTGAGTTGATTATGTTGGAATGGTTTCTAAAAAATGAAGGGGTGAAAAAGGGATGGACTGGAAGAAGGGGGAAGGGAGAAGTAAAATAGGGAAATTTTTCTCACATAAACGAAAGATGCAAGGAAGAAGTTTGTTGTGTTTTGTTTTGGTTATTTTTTATGGTGGAGGAAAAAATAGAACTATAGGTAGACAACACTTGAACCTCCCTTTCATTAAAATTGGTTCCAAGAGGGAAGAATATAAATATACAATCAGTTGTATATAGAAATACAAATTAACTAATAGAAAATTAGGATTTGAAAGGAAAGAATAAACAAGTGATGATAAAAGAAAGGGCAGCATAAAGGAGAGAGTGGTTAGAAGCAAAACAGACTTTTGAGATGATAGAAGAAGAAAAAGAAAAAACATGGGATTGAGGGATACACAGAATTAGTAATCATAACTGTGAATGTGAATGAGATTAGCTCACCCATTATAGTGGAAACAGAAAGTAGAATAGATCAGCTCATAAAACAGAATTCAATAATATACTGTTTACAAGTGTGGAAAATATAAGAAAAGGTAATGGGATATTATAAATAAACTAAGTGGTTTGTGGGAACACACCGGGATTTATGAGAAACTAGACCTAAACATGAAGACCTGAACAGCCAAGACGCTCCTAACTGACAAAGGACAGTTAGCCAACTGTCACTCTGGGCCAGAGGCTTTGAATCCAACAGACAAGGTAACAGGATATAATTGGGTTTAATTATGAACAACTAAAAGGTGGGATAGGGATATCTACTCTAAAACCTTAAATCTAATGACATAACCCACAGGGAAAGGAAAGACTTATTTCTACACTAACTTAGTAATCTAAACTGACAGGGCCCAAGGAGTAGTGGAGTCTCTGGGTGACTGCCTCAGACCTGGATGGAACCTGCCAGACTTGAGCAGCTCAGCTAGGGACTTTGTGGCTTTGGGATTCTCACTACAATCCACTGATGATCTCTGGATGCCAAGAGCCAAGGTTGTCTCAGGAACCAAATAGGAAGGGATTGCTTGAAATACTGTCCACCAGATTTCAAAACTTTTCTTCTCTTCCTTGGCACAGGACTGTTGATCTTTGCTAGATGCCACCACTCAGCATCCCAGGGGAAAATCAGGATACTGGATGTCCTTTTACTCTGAGTGCTCCCAGGGCTAACCACAGTTTGTGTTAACCCCCAATGGAGTCCCACTCAGAAGTACAAGTCATTTCTTCCTGCTTCTTCATTCCAACCTGGAATTCCCAGCTCCAACGCCTTCCTGTTAGATACACCTTAATACCTAATCAATAACTAATCTAATCTTCCTCACAACACAAGAGACATTCTTGAAATGGACATAGAGTTAAAACAAAGGGCTATGGCAGAATCTAATATGTTTCAGCAGAAGCAAGAAAGGCAGGGATATCTTGATCTCAGAAAAAGCAAAAGCAAAAAATTTTGTTGCTGTTCAGTCATTTTTCAGCAATATCTAACTCTTCATGATCCCAATTAGGATTTTCTTGGCAAAAATACTTGAGTGGTTTGAAATTCTTTCTCTGGCTTATTTTATATATGAGGAAATTGAGGCAAATAGGAGTAATACAGCTAATAAGTATCTTGAGGCCAGATTTTTTGAACACAGAAAGATGATTTTCTGGACTTTTGGCCTGGCACTCCACTTCACCATCTACCTTCTCTTAAATAAAAATAGACCTATTTAAGAAAGCTAATCAGGGAAATTGTATTATGCTAAAAGATACCATACATAATTAAGTAATAGCAAAAATTTTATGGCAAGTTTCTCCAGTAAAGACTTCATTTCTCAAATATATAATGAGTATAGAACTGATTCAAAATTATAAAGATAAGAGCCATTCCCCAACTGATAAATGGTTAAGGGAGGAAAGAAAAAATTTGGAATTCAAAATTTCAAAAGAAAAAAAATGTTGAAAATAAATAAATAATGAATGAAATTGTTAACTACATATACATATTTGTTTATGTGTGTCTTTCATACACACACACATACCCATAATAATTAATGGAGATGTACAATGTTATAGTGACTTTAGGAAGCTAGACAAGTTAATATGCTAATCAGAGAATTGAATTGGTGTGAGAGGAAATGGCATTCTGAAAGGGGAAAAAAAAACCTAAAATGTCTATAACTTTTAATTGAAAAATCCTAGTGCTAAACATATATCCCAAAAAGCTCAATGATAGAATGATTTCATTTCTGCCAAAATATTCAATAAAACCCTTTTTGTGGTAATAGAAAACTGGAAACAAAATAGGAACCCTCACTTGAAAAATAGCTAAATAAATTGTACATTCATGTAATATTACTCCACCAAAATAAATATCATGAATTCAGAGAATTGTTGGAAGGTTTATATACAATGATTAAAAACAAAGGGAGTAGACTAAGAAAAACAATATATTAATAAATATAAACAAAATATTAAGATTAAATTAAAACCATATGATTGTAATTACCAAACTTGATTCCAGAGATGAGTTGAGAAAATGCATTTGTCTTTATTCATTACAGAATTAAAGGAATATTAGAAATGGAATTGAGCAAGGTTTAAATGTTGGCCTTGTATCCTCAATGATAACTGGCACTTAGTAGATATATAGTAAGTGCTTGTTGAATGACTGATGTCAGATATAAACACTGTGTTAGTTGGTTTGTAAATAATGCTGTAAAATAATCTTTACTCTAATTTAAGGCTCATTGTATAAAGGAACTAGAGTGGAATATATTTGAAAATCAACTGATGGAAAAGTAAAAATTGTTAAAAATGTTTAAAGTCGATAAGTAAATGAAAAGTGAACATAAGAATGCTCTTGAAATGAATATATACAAAAGAATACTGGAAAAGAAAAATATAATACTGGTTCCTTAAGGAAATTGGAAATCTTCTTATTACCAATATTTTAAGATGTTAATAACAGTAATAAGTACAACAAAATATAGCATCTATTTTCTAAGTGTACAAAAGTAGCATAACTTTTATATCTACTACAGTTATATGTTATGTAACTACATATTCAAAATATTTTTAGAGAGGGTGGTATGTGTATTAATGATGGAAAAATCCAAATCGAATTAGAGCAAATTCATATGGAAAAGGTAGTTTTGGTATTACTAAACTTCACTGCAAAATAGCTATTTTACAGTCAGAGCTATTTCTCCCAGTTTTCATCTGAATTCCCACTATATAGTAACTTGAACCTTTCTTGATTAATCTTCTTTGTTGGAAAATATAACCATATGCGATTAAGGAAGCATATTTCTAGAGTATTCATTATTGCAGATGCAGTGTGTTACATTGTTTTGAATTATTTTTCAAAATAACTAAAATGCCTATGTCCTTTGACTCAAAGATGTCTCACTGTTAGTTATATATCCCAGAAGATGAAAAACATCAAGAAAACTCCATCTTTTATAAACATTTTCATTAGATTTGTATGTGTGTGTGTGTGTGTGTGTGTGTGTGTGTGTGCTAAGACGTAGAAATTAAATCATTTGACTGGGAAATAGCTAAACAAATTATGGTATATGAATAGAATATTATCATGTCCTAAGAAACAACAGATTTTAGAAATCATATTATTATTGTTTTTTGTTGTGCCAATAGAGGGAAATAAGCTATATTAACTCTCTCTCTCTTATAGTGACTACCCAGTGAATTTTTTCACTAATGATTTTGGTATATGGTACATGATATATGGTATATTATATATGTATATGTATGTAATACATATACATATATAATAATGGAATAATGGCATTTGGCATTCCAATATTCTGGAAACTCATACATATATATGTATACATATATAAATATGTATGCAACTAAACATATATATATATGCATAACCCTAAACATACACAACTAAATAAGATCTTGGGAATTATGTGATTTACAAAAATCACAAAAAAAATTTACAAAAAATCACATTTTTATCTAATTAGTGGCAAATATGTCTAGGATAATAATAGCAATAATAATAGTTAACTTTTATATGCCTTATATATATTATTTTATTTGAACTTCATAACTCATAATATTCTATTCTTCTTTGCAACATTTTACAAACAACCTTGTATTCTAAACCATTGATGACCTTGATTACCTATTTTTTCTGGTTACCTGTGATAATGATGATGATATAACATTTTTATGATATTTTAAGATTTCTAAAGTGCTTTATAGTTATTATCTTTTTGATTCTCTCAACAACCCTGAGAATTAGGTACTATTGTGATTTCTATCTTACTGTTCTTGTTTAGTTTTTTCAGTCATGTCTAACTTTTCATGACTCCTATCTCCATCTAAGAGATGAGAAAACTGACTTTGTGAGGTTAATTAATTTGTCCCTTATCATACATTTTACTAAGTAAGTAATTTTGAACTCAGGTCTTATTAACTTCAGATCCAGTGCTCTATCCAGTGGCTAAACCAAATACTTAGGCAGTTTTTCTGTTTTTTCAGACACCAGTCATGGCAATTGGTCAAACTTCCTTAGGAAATGGTGACTATGCAGTGAATATTTTTCACTAACGATGATGGAATAATGACATTTGACATCCAATATTCTGTAACTTTATATGCCATTTAAGAAAATCATATTAATATTAAATAAGGGTAAGTTGGGGAAAGTAATCAGCACCAAACCAAGCATACAAAGAGAAAACCTGCACTAGCATTTTAGTCACACAATGGATGGAGCACCATATCTGGAGTTAGAAAATCTGACTTCAAATAGACACTTTGCTGTATCACCTGAGTGAGTCACTTAACTGATGGCCTCAGTTTTTCCATTGTGAAAAGGACAATAATAGCACCTGCCTCTCAGTGATATTCTGAGGATCAAGTGAGGTAATCATTGCAGTACTTAGCATAGTGCCCAAAACACAATTTATATATTAAATACGTGTTTCCTTATTTCCTACTAAAAGAGACAGAACTGTTTAAATACATTGTAGGATTTATCCTTAAGATAATTTAATGGTTTGTTAAAAGACAAATAACTGGTCAAAAAACAGAGCAAAATTGACTTTATTGTGAAAACTGAAGGTCACAAAAGCCATAGTCTAAGACCCAAGTCTTATGTCTTACAAGTTTTATGAGCTTGGTAGTGACTCAATACTGTTCATACAGAGCTTTCGGAATGGGGATTCTAAACAAGGTTTATGGACAGGGTCTATGAACAGAGTTTATGAATAGGGCATTCTTTCTTAACTTCTTTGCTTTCTTCAGTGACTTGGTCATGAAACCATAGGGGTGTGATGTCCTTATTTCACAGCCTCCAAAGCATATGATAGGGTAAAGAGAAGACACTTTTAGCATTGCACAGACTTTTAACATAATTCCTATTATATCTTATTTCTAACACACCATGTTATATTTTGTCTATCTGCCTTTATGATGCATATATATCCTATACAGTTATTCACATAACCAAGTCTAGCTCTTATAATAAATTATACAGTTACAAATTATCAAATTATTATAGAGGAATCCTTGTAAGTGATTAAAATTTGTTAATTAAATTTCTTCTTACAGTTTGGAAGAGGAGAGAATAACAAATACTTATGGTTGAAATCATGAATATCACTACAGAACAAAGGTGGTTGTGAAAATATCCCTAAAAACAATTAGGTCTGCTTTCTCTTTGCAACAAAATCTTTAAGAGAATAGTATTCATATATTTTAGCAATTTTATGAATATATTTAAAAATAAGGTTCATAAATTTTACCGTGAAGCAGATATGTTTATTATATTCATTTACTTGATTGAAAAATTATAGTATACTAAATGTTGCTTTACTTAATGCAAAGGTAATATAAAAGAAATCACTTGATTTAATGGAAAAAATGTCACCCTAAAGGCATTCTACCATTAATGTATTTCACATACATTTATTAAAATTATTCAAGATTCCTTTAAAGATACAGGAACACAGATCTTCTAAATTATATTCTAGTTTTTAATATCAAATAAAATGGGGAAAGTTACAATCGCCAAATACTTTTACCCTGAAATGGGAAATATTCATTCCAATACAAACAGAAGAAATATTTTCCATAGTGATGTTCTCTGGATGCCCTGATTATTATTACATTATGCTTATCACACTAAGTCCCAGAATATCATATAGCCTCTGTAAAGAGAGTAATTCTCAATCAAATGAGTTTGGTTTCACACCCATGCAAGAAAAAGCAGGTAAATTAGTTATTTTATTGCCAGTCAGATTTTTATTGCTAGTCAAATAAACTGTCAGTCATTAAGTACTCACTCTGTGTCAGGCACTGTTTTTAGTGCTAAAAATACAAAAAATAAAGCTAAATTAAAATAAGACAGTCACTACCCTGAAAGGAGCTCATATTGTAGTATAGAGAAGGGGTCATATAGTTTTTTCAAGCTTTGGCTGAGTTCCAAAAGCTGTTAGGAGTTTGGAATCTTGAGGAAGGGACAGTTGATTAGGGTCTCCCGTGGAGGGAGGTTGTCTGATCAGCCGAGCTGCTGCCTTACCTAGCTGTAGTATTGAAATTTAGCCTAGCTTTGATATATTTACTTAAGAAATTATTATTTTGGATAAACCCTTTATATCTTCCTTCCCTAATATTATTTCCTACCTTCCCTCCATTACCTTATATGTCTGTGGAGTTAATAAGGAGAATAATTAGAGAGGAGTTCAAATTTGTGAAGGGTTAATTGTTATTTGACAATATTAGATATCGAGAAACTAGTCAATCATCATTTTTGAGGATACTCCAATTATCTAAAGAAACTAAAACCCACTATGTTCAATCACCAAGCCTTCCCTTCCAACTAGAACCCAAAGGAAATCAAAGAAGGGGAGGGATGAAGATGGGAGATCAGGGAGAGGTCCAGAGAAATGAGATAGGTCCAAATTTCCCCAAAACAAAATAAGCACAGGCCAAGGCCGAAGCAATTAGGCCAAAGCCAAAAGGCCAAAGCAAAAGCCTCCAGCCACAGCAAAAGCCAGAAGGCCAAAGCCTCGTCAGTTGGAACTTCACCTCTAGTTATAGCTTTAAGTTCTATCTGACTTTCTGAACATTCGAAGATGTTTAACTGACTTTTTGTGACCGTTAGAAATTACAGAAGCAAAAAGTTTCTGTTAGCCACCTTGCATTACAATATAGGTGAAGGGAACAGAGACAACGGCATGATTTATATTATAATATCTAAATTATAAAAAATGAACAATTTTGAAAGACTTGAGAATTCTGATCAGCCATGATTTCTGAGAATAGACAAAGAAGAATATTACTTATTTTATGACAGAAAGATGATGAATGAACAGGCAGAATAAGAAATCTATTTTTGAATGTGAGCTATTTGGAAATTCCCTGTGAGTCAGTTTTATAATCTTTCAAATAAGATGATTAAACTATAGGATTTTTTTATGTTCTTTCTAAATGCGTATCTTTTGAAACCTATATCTAGGTAATCTCTAAAGTCCCTCACAAATCTATATTTCATTAGGCTTATGGATTAGTAATACCTTAAATTATCTATGCCATCCTCTTCTGATAAGTATTAACCATTGATTTTAGACAGCAAATCACAGCAGCCATACAAATGACTATATGTTCAATTTGCTTCTTTGAGCAAAGTAACAAAATGATACACTAGCATTTCAAATGTTGTCACTTTTGTGACATGCTGCCTCCTGGATCCAGTGGGAGAAAAGATTTGTTTCATTGTACTATAAAAATAATTGCTGACAGAAAACTTTTATCTCCAGTAACAGAGTTGGAAAGCAGAGTGAAATGTTCCTTTTTTTCTCAAAAGGATGCAATTTAAAGCCCTTTTGTAGTACCATTGCCAAATGCAGAAGATACTTAATGGCCCTGCATCCTGAACCATATATTTTTGACAATGCATTTGCGTGTCTTGTATGCCACCCAAGTTATGAGATTAGAGGGAATAATGAAAGAGTAACAACATTTTTCATAGCACAGAGCTCCATTTTTTATTTCTCATTGACATGTCACTAGATAAGTCAAGGCTTGATAACATATAACTGGTACTTACTTTGTAGGAATTATATTAAAATATAGGGAGGTCTCAACCTTCTGTCTTTTTATATGCAATATTAAAACCACATTAATATTTAGAGATTCAGGATCCATTGTGGAGAATAAAAATTTAAAGAACGTGTACAAGTTGGTGCTGTGAAAAACTGATTTAAGAGCTTCAGTGAGTGTGTTTTTTTAACTATGTTATCTCCTCATAAAACAATTGAATCAGCAAAGTAGGAAGAGCAGGGTTATAAAAGGTTGTCAAAACATTTATCAGAACATTTGTATCTCTGCAGCAGTTTTAAAGTGAAGTGATCTTATTAAAATATCTATCGTTCCAGGGGGTCCATTAAGATATTTATAACTATACTTTTTTAAAATTAAAGACATTCAGGCCATCTGTCCTCCAAAATCATTACTTTCTGCATTTAATCATTATCACACATACACATAAATATATTGTAATAAGGGGGTATGTGGCTGATAACAGGGGAGCTGGTGGTATAAGTGAGTCACCTGGCCAGGGAGCCTACAACTACTGTAATTGATGATTTGTGACTGCCAAGGATGTGTAGCCTGAGCTGTGATGCCCAGTCAGTCTCCCTGCTATCTGTAGGCTCCTTTAAGGTGGAGAGTGAGGAGCCCCTCCCTGCTGGAGGGAAAGCAGCACTCAACAGGAAATGAAGCTCACACGCTTCCTGAATAAAATGGATGCTTGGCCAGTACTTCCTTTGGAGTCAAGTGGTTGCTATTCTCCCCTCTCCTCAGCCCCTTAGCAAAGGTTGACGTTATAATTAACTACAGAAGTTCACAGTTTCAGACTAAGGGTTCATTTAAGCACAGGAGGAAAAACTGAGGAAAGAGGGTTAGAGTCTGGAGAAGCTGTTGCTAAAGGTGACTGACCATTGTTGGCAATGGACCTAGAAGGTAAGATCAGACTGAGAGAACCAGCCCCTCAGCCAGAGATAATTTCCACTGCTCTGACATCAAGTGATCCACCAGGTAGCCAGATGAAGTTGATGAATTGGGTTAGCCTGTTGCTAGGCTGACCTAATCTAATTTCCTGCCCACTTTCCACCACCTACACCTTCCTTCAACCTCCCTTCAACCTCCTGGGGTCTCCAAGGGGAAGTCAAGGGGTTCCTTGGGTGTCTGGGTGAGGTCAAGGAAATCAGAACCCCTAGGTTGGTTCAGCAGGGGTATTTATAGTCCCAGCTCAAACTGTCTGGTCTTGGGACTGGCACCTGCTGGTCCAAAGTTTCATTCTCCTAACTGCCAGGATTGCCTAGGGTAATTTGCAAATGCAAGAGATCTTGCATAAATCCCGCATTACAATTTGTGTGTGTGTATCTAATATAAATATATATGATAACTGTATGAATACATATGTATTCCGTGAAGTCTTACATTTTAGAAAATTGTAAAAAAAATATTTACAAAATTTTTATTTGGTCCTCACAACAACCCTGAGAAGGACGTACTATTACAATTCATATTATATTTTTGAGATAGCTGAGGCAAATAGAGGTTGAGTAACATCTCCAGAGTCATACAACTAAGTGCATAAGGCAAGATTTTGATTCTAGCTCCAGAACTCTAGGTACTGTGCCACCAAACTTGTACATATTTATTTAATTTCATATGACTTTGGGAAAGGTACTATATAAAGTACATAGTATGAGCACTATATTATATCTTTCAGAATTTATAAACTATTGGGGCAATTGCACTTCCAAATCTCAAACTAAATTATAGAGTCTTATAATTTACTGCCCCATTGCTTAGCTCCTAGTCCCTGTGGCTTCCTACACCAAAAACATATTCCCAGTCACCATTCCTTCATATGTTGTATTTCTTAATTAGTATGTAAGTTCCTTTAGGAAGGAGACTGACTCACTCTTATATTGTATTTGCATTTCTAGCATCCAACACAGAGTGAGTTCTTAATAAATTCTTCTTCCTGAATGAGTATTTATTTTAAAAACAGTTTTAAAGTACATTGATAGAATAAAGTAGATCAGCAGGAATCAGAAAAAACTGAAATTATTAAACCAGGATTAAAAAAAATACAAGAACATAAGCTACATTGGGGACATCTTTGAGCTAAGGTAAAAGGAAAATAGTTGAGTAAAAATGAAACAACACACAAAGGTTTAGAGCAGAATGTCATACCATATTCAATATGTTCCAAATAAGTAAAATAATGAAATATAAATTACTAATTGAAATTTAAAAAAGAAAATAGTGCATTTATCTTTCACTACTCTGACCAACTTCCACCACCCAAGGAACAGAAAATACAAAAGACATATTAGACAATGTCAAGCATTGGCAGTAAAGTGGACCTCTTTTTTAATATTTCTTTTTAATCTGAAAATCTTTAATTAATTAATTTAGAATATTTTCCCATAGTTACATGATTCATGTTCTTTCCCTCCCCTCCTCCCAACCCCCTCCCATAGCCAATGCACAATTCCAATGAGTATTACATGTGTCATTGATCAAGACATATTTCCATATTATTAATATTTGCACTAGGGTGATTGTTTAGAGTCTATATCCCCAGCCATATCCCATTGAACCATTGGATCAAGCAGTTGTTTTTCTTTTGTGTTTCTACTCCCACAGTTCATTCTCTGAATGTGAATACTGTTCTTTCTCATAAATCCCTCAGAATTGTCCTGGATCATTGCATCGCTGCTAGTAGAAAAGTCCATTATATTCGATTTTGACACAGTGTATCAGTCTCTGTGTATAAGGTTCTCCTGGTTCTGTTCCTGAAATGGACCTCTTAATAGAATGTTGGACTTGGAGTTGGAAAAAAAATAGGGTTTCAGTCTCTCTCTGTCTCTCTCTTTCTCTGTCTCTGTCTCTCACTCTCTTTATATATATATATCTTTACCTTTAAAAAACAAAACAAAAACTATTTTTCTCTATATAAACACAAATACAACTATATTTATATTCTTGATTTTATTACATATTGAACTACTAAACTCAGCTGTTTCTGATTCCTGCTTATTTGTTCTACCAATCCACTTATAATTTCAAAAAAATCAGTATTCTGATATTCAAGAAGAATTTATTAATAGCTCTCTATGTACTTATACAATGGCGGCAGAGTAAGGAGCAGCTCCTCAATCTCTCCTAACCAAAGCATACAGGACTCCTCAAGGGGACATAAAAACGAGTCCAGACAAATGAAGGGACCCCACAACAGGGCGCAGCATTGAAGGTACATGGAATTGGGGCATTTCCACACTATAAAGGGGTAAAACAGCTCTCACTAAAACGCGAGATGAAGAAGCCCCTCCCCCACCCCCCACACCACGCACAGAGCCAAGGCCAATGCACAAGAGTGAAAGCAGGATTGGGGCACCCAGTAAGTCACTGGCAGCTCCAGGGCTTGTACCTGAGAGCTGCAAGACTTAGGACCCCAAGTGGCTAAGGAATGCACACAACTTTCCTGAGCGTCTGCATGGGTGAAGTCAGAGCCCTAGGCCCAGACAAAGATCTTGAGCGAAGGCTTGGACCTCTAGTGGGGACACTGTGCAGATGGGAGAGTGGCTGTAGAAGCAGCCTCTGAGACTGCTGAAGGAGCCTCGGGCAGAGGGGAAGACCAGGGATGACCAGGAGGCTCTACCCCCAGGACAAGGAGAAATGAGCCCTCCTTGGAAGCCTAGAAAGAGCAGACAGACCCTGAGTGTGAAGACAAAGCTGAGAAGGGCAAGCCAAGAACCCCAGAAGAAAAAGATTATCAAAAAAACTCTGGAACACTCGACAACTTTTACACAGAGAAAATCCAGACAACAGAGGAGGACAAACAAGTATCTAAACTTTCCCAAAACAATGAAAACTAGTCACAAGCTATGGAAAAGTTCAAAAATGAGATGTTGAGGAAGATGGAAGAGATCTGGCAAGAAAATAACAGCTTAAAAGGCAGAATTTCACAATAGGAAAGTGAGGTAAGTCAACTGAAGACCAGAAATGACCAGATTGAAAAGGAAAACCAAAAGATAATAACTGAAAACCAGTCCCTAAAGGCTATAATTGAGCAATTAGAAGCCAATGATCTCTCAAGACAACAAGAACAAATAAAACAAAGTCAAAAGACTGATAAAATAGAAGGAAACATGAAATATCTCAATGAGAAAGTGACAGACCAAGAAAACCAGTCTAGAAGAGACAATTTGAGAATCATTGGTCTTCCAGAAAAAAGCAGAAATTAATAGAAACTTGGACTCCATACTTAAAGAAATTATTCAGCAAAATTGCCCTGAAGTCCTACAACAAGAGGGCAATATGGGCATTGAAAGGATCCATAGATCACCCTTTACACTGGACCCAGAAAAGTCAGCACCTAGGAATGAAATAGCAAAATTCAAGAGCTTCCAAGTAAAAGAAAAATCTTACAAGAAGCCAGAAGGAGACAATTCAAATATAAAGGAGCACCAGTCATGATCACACAGCATCTGGCAGCCTCCACGCTAAAATACCTCAAGGCTTAGAATACGATATTCAGAAAGGCAAGAGAACTGGGCCTACAGCCACGGATTAACTACCCATCGAAACTACTATATACTTCCAGGGGAAAGTATGGGCATTCAACAAAATTGAAGATTTCCAAGTTTTTGCACAAAAAAGACCAGGACTAAATGGAAAGATTGATATCCAACCACAAAAAATCAAGAGAAACATGAAAAGGTAAATAAGAAACAGAGGGAAAAGGAAGAAAACTCATAATTTTTTAAATTTGACTCTTTAAGGGCTTAAATAAGATCTAATTATCTGTATTACTATATGGAGAAATGCTATGTATCATTCTCTGTAGTGAACTCTATTCACTATTATAATATTCACTATTATAGCAACCAGAAGAATAATTCATAGGGAGAGGACAGGATACTAAATGGTCTAAGATGACATGGGGGGTGGGAAAGAAGGGGAGGAATAGTAGGGGACACAAAGAAAAATCTGAGTAAATAAGAAAAATAGGATATTCTATTACACACAAAGAGGGCATGGGAAGGGGAGGGGATAAATACTATTATAAGAAGGAGAGGAAGAGAGCATTAAGAAGTAATAATCTAACCTTACTCTTAGTGTAATCAACCCAGAGAGGGAAGAGTAGCTTTATTATCCATTCAGATAAAAAACTCTATTTAACCCTACTGAGAAAGTCAGAAGGGATAAACCAAAGGGAGCAGGGGAGTGGGGAGGTCAAAAAAGGGAGGGGAGAAGAAGGGGGAGGGAATTCATTAGGCCTTTAAAAAACAAAAAGAGGGGAATAACAAGGGAGTGGGGAGGAAAGGAAGTCACTCAAGGGAGGGGATAAAGGATACTGGCTCAAAGCAAACCACTGGTTTAAAAGAAAATAGTGTAAGAAGAAGGGGTGGGTCTAGGGGAGGATACAAAAATGTCAGCGAATGCACAACTGATAATTGTAACTCTGAATGTGAATGGGATGAACTCGCTCATAAAATGGAAGCAAATAGCAGAGTGGATCAGAAACCAAAATCCTACCATATGTTGTCTACAAGAAACACATATGAGGCGAGTAGACATACACAAGTTTAAGATTAAGGGTTTGAGCAAAATCTTTTGGGCCTCACATGAGAAAAAGAAGGCAGGAGTGGCTATTATGATTTCTGACAAAGCCAAAGTAAAAATAGATATGATTAAAAAAACAGGGGAGGTCATTACATGCTGATTAAAGGCAGTATAAACAATGAGGAAATAACATTGCTCAATATGTATGCACCAAGTGGCATAGCATCCAAATTTTAAAGGAGAAACTGGCAGAGCTCAAGAAGGAAATAGATAGTAAAACCATAATAGTGGGAGATCTAAATATTCCTCTTTCAGATCTAGATAAATCAAACCAAAAAATAAATAAGAAAAAGGTAGGAGAGGTGAATTATAAGAAGTCCTAGAAAAATTAGATTTAATTGATATGTGGAGAAAAATAAATAGGGACAAAAAGGAATACAACTTCTTTTCAGCTATACATAGTACATTCACAAAGATTGACCATGTAATAGGGCATAGAATCATTGTAAACAAATGCAAAAGAGCAGAAATAATAAATGTAACCTTCTCAGGTCATAATGCAATTAAAAATAATAATTAGTAAGGGCACCTGGACAGGCAAATCAAAAACCAATTGGAAATTAAACAATATGATTCTCCAAAACCAATTTGTCAAAGAAGAAATCATAGAAACAATCAACAATTTCATTGAAGAGAATGGCAATGATGATACATCCTACCAAACTCTGTGGGATGCAGCCAAGGCAGTTCTCAGGGGGAAATTTATATCCTTGAGTGCATATATTAGCAAATTAAGGAGGGCAGAGATTAATGAATTGGGCATGCAACTCAAAAAATTAGAAAGAGAGCAAATTAAAAACCCCCAGATGAAAATTAAATTAGAAATACTAAAAATCAAGGGTAAAATTAATAAAATCAAAAGTAAAAGAACTATTGAATTAATAAATAAGACTAGAAGCTGGCATTTTGAAAAAACAGATAAAATAGATAAAGTACTGGTCAATATAATAAGAAAAAGGAAAGAAGAAAACCAAATTGAGAGTATTAAAGATGAAAAGGGAGACCTCACCTCTAATGGAGGGGAAATTGAGGCAATCATTAAAAATTATTTCTACAAACTATATGGCAACAAATATAACAATTTAGGAGATTTTGTTGAATATTTACAAAAATATAAATTGCCTAGATTAACAGCAGAAGAGATAGAATACCTAAATAATCCCATATCAGAAATAGAAATTGAACAAGCCATCAAAGAACTCCCTAAGAAAAAATCACCAGGGCCTGATGGATTCACAAGTGAATTCTATCAGACATTCAAAGAGCAATTAATCCCAATACTATACAAATTATTTGATATGATAAGCAAAGAAGGAGTCCTACCAAATTCCTTTTATGACAAAAATATGGTACTGATTCCAAAGCCAAGTAGACCAAAAACAGAGAAAGGAAACTATTGACCAATCTTCCTAATGAACATAGATGCAAAAATCTTAAATAGAATACTAGCAAAGAGACTCCAGCAAGTGATCAAGAGGGGTGGGGGATGAAGGGGAAAGTAGGAGCTTGAATCATGTAACCATGTAAAAAATGAATATTAATAAATGATTTAAAAAAGTGAGTCTGTTGGTCTATCTGCCTCTTTCTCTCAATGTCAACTTCAGAATTTTGGGATACATATGTTCATTATATGTGTTCATTTATTTCACACTCTTGAAAGGATAAATGGATAAACCATAGTTTATATGTCTGTTGATATCCTGATCTGGTTTGTTTGGATAGTATCTAGCAAGGACCTTAAATTTTTCACAATCTTCCTATAGACTTAATAGATCTTCATGAGTTTCTGTGGATAAAGAGGATTGATTAGATAGAGAATAGAAAGTTTGTAAAACAATTTTTAAATACATGTGTTTTACAGAATATTGAGCTCCAAGCCTTTTGAGAACTAACAAACCAGTGGCAGTGTTAGAATATTAGGACTAAGACATCTATAAATTATATAGAAACTAAAAAGAAGACTGCCAAAATGTTCTCTTTGACAACCCAATCTATTAAATCTGTAGCTTTCCTCACTCAAAATGTCTAACACTTCCAATGCTTATTGACAGCAATATAATCATGCATAAGGTTTGCCAAACATCTTTTTGATTCAACCGTGAGTTTTTATAATTTAATTTTCAAAAGTTAGGAGTAAAAAAATGAAATCGTACTATGGATCTGATTCTCAGTAATTGGGATTAATTCATTCTTAAGAATGAAAACCTAGTTATATCATTTCAAGTCAACAAGTATTTATTTTTTCCATCAATTACTAAGCTAAGCTTTTATAAATAAGATATCTTATTTTAAACTTTATTCTGATATTTAGTGCTGGAAGCCAGCCAGCAGTTTCCAGTTATCTTGAGAGGTGTGATGGTTTAGCTGAAAGGGAGGAAGAGAGAGTCAGAGAAACAGTGGATTACCAGTAGCTGTTCTCTCCAACTTCCTGTAGAATCTTTATTTTTATACCTTTCTCTCACAGTCACACAAATGCTGGGAAAATTTACATTTCAAATTCAAAACAGAAGGACCCAAGGCTCCTGGAAAGTTGGCAAGCAAAGTTCAATTTCTCATATCGGTTATATTTTATTCTAAACAAATTTAAAGACTACCAAGATCTTAGGTTATCCAATTATTATTTTGATAACAGACCTATAAAATAACAACATATTTCAAAAGTGGATTAGAGTGTGAGAACTCTCAAGTTCTGGGGGACAAGTCTAACATGGGAAAGTAGCAAAGTGTGAGAATATTTTGGTTTCATAGGGTTAAATTTAGCATGAGAAAGGATTGAGGGAAAAAGGTATTTTTGTTTTGCCATGCTATGTCCTTCAAGCTCCGAGGCAGCGAAAAAGGCAGCTTCTCCTGTCTTATTGTTTGTTTGTTTTTTTTTTCCTATGGGTAGGAGCTATTAACTTGTCAAATGCTGGCTTATTATAGAGTAGTTAGAAGATTTCTATGAAGGGATTTCTATTAGACTTGGGGCTATCCTAAAAATATAGATTATAATAATTTTAATAATAAAAGGTGTTGGTCATAAGAGAGTCACACAGAGGGGTCTGATTAGCTTATCTTGTGGACTGATTTTCAGACAATAGTGGATATGTGCATGGCTCTGCCATCTGCATTGACTTGATGGAAACCTGATAGGACCTTATTTCTCTGAGTGGCTCCTGGCAGTTTAGTTTTTCAATATAATGTTAAAATATTTTCTTTAATGTATTGTAGATGAGTTAGAAGTTTCAGGCTCTATGATCTTGGGATTCTCCATATATTTGATCAATCACTCCTTTGCAACCAATTTCTAACACTTCTGGGTCATTTTCTTGCATTTCTTTTTCTTCCAGTATATGTAATTATCCAGAAATCCAGAATATGTAATTAATTTTGTTTTTGTGGAGTCTTAATGACCCTATATTTTTACTAATATGTCTTCAAAGCTAAATCTAATGGTTTTTTTCCAGTTCTTACTCTTCTTAATATCTCTGTAACTTTTGGATATATTGTCCACTCCCTCCTTTTGGACATTCTCTCGTCTCTTGACTTCTAGGATAACTATTTCATAATCCTCAATTTATTTCTCTTTCTACTCTTTTAGAAGCTCCTTTGACTCACCATTGTCCTGTCACTTTGGGGACTGTGCTAATAGTTGATCTCTTGAGTCTCTGACCTTCCCTTGCCTGTTTTTTTCTCCTAATGCCAACAGTTAATATTAGGCTGCTTATTTTTTTTGCCATTTCACTTTCTGATTTTATGGGATATATTTTTTCTTTCTTAGAACCCTAATTTTATGCAGCCTCAATTTCTATGGGCTGAAGAATATCAGGGATTGATTAGTTTCTTTCTGGTAGAAAACGTTCTAGAAAAGACACTAGAGCTGAGCTCATATCCTCTTTGTCCCCAGGCATGGAAACCGTTTTTCTTTTTAGCTGATTCTGCATTGACCTATCTCCCTAAATACAGTTGAACCCTATTTCTGTCCCATATCTAGGAGGATTCAATGTTTGATTAAACAGAAGAATTTCTGTTCCTTTTAAGCCATTTGGTATATTCAAAATGAATCAGTCCCTTGAGAGGAAATGACAGAATGTACCACTATAAAAACTTAGAACACAAGCTTGTCAATCTATTTGTATTGTATGTATCATAAAGACTTGTTGAAGATGTTTACTGGACCTGCCATCCACTTTTTTCTTTTGAGAGGTGGAAAATTAATTGAGAATGAGATTACATTTGTGAAGTGTTAATACAGTGTAAGACACATTATAGTAAATACTTTTCTTTCTTTTTCCCTTGCTTTCTCCCACCCTTCTTCTTTTCCTTCCTTCCTTCTTTTTTTCCTTCCTTCCTCCCTTCCTTCCTTTTTTCCTTCTTTCCTTTTTTCCCATTTAAAAGGTTTTATTTATTTCTTTTAAAATTAGATGAAGTGCCTCTGAAGTGGGCAACATTGGCAAAACAATGTCTGTTACAAGAAATTACATTAGACATTTAAATAAATAAACTTAAAAACTACATGGGGAAATGAGTCCAGGAGACTGAATCCGGAGCAGTGTTTTCTGTACAAGTGAGAATAGGCCTTCCTCTCATTGAGACGGGTGTAAACAAGACCATCAGCATCAGACAACCAAGAAGCCAAGAGGGAGCAGGTATAAGGGGAGGAGGGATGCTGATGGTGAAGATTGGGCAGAGTAGCAAACCAAAAAATACTAAGTTAGCAGGTACTCTACTCAGTGCAGAAAAATTGGCTAATGAATAAAAAATTAGACTGTGACATCAAATTAAATCCAGGTGTTCATGCAGAAGACAATAGATGCTACTTAATTTTAGAAAAAAAACTACACATATTCATTCCCTAAAATCTTCTACCAATTAATTTGCTTACAATGTCTGCTGGCTCAACGATTTCTTTATACAAAATGAGATTATGAGACAGAACACTGTACATGCTTTTTCAACTGCAAAAAAAATTGAATTAAATAATATTAGTACTCTGTACATGTCAATGGACACTTTAATTATGTGTATATAAAAAAGGAAAATCTTGCCCCACTGGAGTCAGGAAAAGCAAAACAAAATGGGAGTATGAAACCTCCTTCACCAGCAAACATGTTCATGGGAAAATTCAGCATACATAGACAGTTGCTTTAAACAAGAAAAATAATAAATTTGTTGAGCTAATTTATTAAGTTAAACATCTTTTATGTAAAAGTACAGTAGTTAAGACCAGAACATGTCATTAAAATTAGTGTCTGTGCTATAAAGCCAGATAAACAGGGATATAATGATCAGCAGAAACAGCCAGGAAATCTCTTTGGCGCAGGCTGGGAAAGAACACAGTTTGTCAGTAGGCTGCCAAAACTCTTTACCAGGTTCCATATATGGCCCACAAATTTCAGAGTCTCATCCATGAGGATCACAGGCAAGAAGATCTTCAGCACCATGAGCCACTGAATCACATTCAGACCTTCTTCCCTCCCTTTCTTCTTTCTTTCCTTCTATCCACTCATATACATTTTTTTCATATGTAGAAATATTTTCCATTTTTCATCTTTCTTGCTACCATTTTAATTTCTAAAATTAGCATATGTCTTACTGTTTTGAGGTTATGGGATCAGACAGTTATGCTAAAAACAATTAATATCACCATCTTGCTCATCAATTATTTTAAATTTCAAAGTACAGTTTATTTTTAGGAAGATCACCTGATCCAATTTTCTACTACCAAAAAGATATCATTCCACTCTATGTGCAAGAACATGAAAAAGATAATTTCCTATACATGAAAGCTAACTTTATTTCAATTAAATTAAATTAAGTTTTCTTTTTAATGAATGGCATTAAGGTAACAGTGAGACAACTAATCAGTTTTAAACTTTATTTTATTTCTTGAACCTTTTTTTAAACAACAATAAATGCAAAAGTATGATTCAAAATATTGCTTATAAAATTTTCTATCATTATTTATTGCTTAAGGAACCACTAAATACTTTTTGTCATGCATGGCTTAGCATCAGTCAGTTGGTGTAGGCCATGATGTCAGAGAGGGTAGGAAAGTTCCAAACTACCTCACTGTAGCAGAGCATTTGAGGCAACAAAGCAGCAGAGTGGAAGACTGCCCAAGCCTAAGTGACTTGGCAAGGGCAGCAAGGGTAGAGAAAGCAGGAACCTACATACTCCCAAGTAGTAGTGCCTGACAAAGTAGCAGAGTAGGGAACCAGCCAGCTTCAGATACTCTGCAAGGATAGCAAAGGCAGAGAAGGAAAGAAACTTTTTACTCCACTGTGGCAGCAGAGCTCTTGAGGCAATGAAATGATAGAGTACCTGAGGCAGCAGAGTCTAGAGCAGAGACCTGCCAATCCCAAGCTGCTTGTCAGTAGGAGGGAAATAGTAAGAACAGGGACAAACCCAGCCCATGAAACAACAGAGGAACTAGTGCCAAAGGGTGCTGAATTTAGCTGGACAAAATAGCTGCCTGTCTCCCAGAGCAAGACAGCAGGGCCACCCAAACTCATCATGGGAAGCAAAGAGAGCATGGCCTATTCCAAGTTCCAGAGAATAATACTCTGCAAGATTGGAGCAGTACTCCTTCTACTTGAAGAACAGAGAAAAATGGTAAGAGATGGATAAGATAACAGGAAATATAAGTAGAATATAGAAAAAAATAGAATATAGAAATAGAAAAAGAAAAAAGACAAAGAAAACACTAACTTTAGAAAGTAACTTTAAAGAATAGCATTGGTTAAATGGAAAAAGAAACACATAAATAAAGGGAAAAATAATTTTCTAAAAATTATAAATTGATAAAAAGAAGCTAATGAATCCATAAAACATTAGATAACCATAAGAAAAAATGAAAAGAAAGAAAAATAAGGAGAAAATTTGAAATATCCCACTGGAAAGAAGACTGACTTGAAAAAAAAAAAGATCCAAGAGAAATAATCTACGAATTACTGTAATAATTCAATGCCACAATAACAAAGAGCCTGAACACTGTCTTACAAAAAATCATCATAGAAAACTTCCCTGATACTCTTTTACAAGAGGAAAGAATAGAAATTGAATATCCATACCCTGAAAGAGATCCCAAAATAAAATATTTCAGAATTATTATAGTCAAATTCCAGAACTTTCAGGGCATAGAAAAAAGTAATTGAGACCAATTCTGGGAAGATGGAGCTTAGATCTGGGCTTAGATGGAGCAAATCTTCACACCTCCATGCCCTTTCCACATCAAGATAAAAAACCAAAGCTCTTTGAGAAGAAAGTAAACCAAATCTAACAACAGAACAGAGCAGTGGGGTCCTACTGCTGGATAGCTCAAGAGGTACATCAAGAAAAAGGCTTGAATTCTTGAACTGTTTGGTCTGAGGGTATAAAAGGGGAATCCCAGGACGACTCCCACACGGGCTAAGCAGATTCTCTAGTGGCCCCTGAAATCTCTTGGTGGGCAAACATACCAGCCTGGAGAGAGAGTCTTACTGGTGCAGGATTCAAGGAGTTGAACACAGATGCCAGGGAAGTGGCTATAGGAGAAAGGCAAAGAAACACAGCAAAAAACACTCGGAAGACGGTGGCTTAGATGGAGCAAAACTTCAGACCTACATGCCTTACCACACTGAGATAAAAAACAAAACTCTTTGAGAGGAAAGAAAACCAAATCTAACAACAGGACAGTGCAGGGGGACCCTACTGCTGGACAGCTCAGCAAAAAACACTCCATCTTGCCCCTCACCTTTTTCTTTCGAAGTTTTAGCCTCAGGGAACATTAACCTCTATAGATTAACCTAGTCCAGGCTTAATTGGACAGACAAGAAGTCTTCGGAGGGCAGGGAAACTCCAAAACCCCTCCTCCATACACTGCAGAGAAAGTAACTACAAACCTCTGCTGCCAGCTGGGGGAAAATCTTTTATCAAAGCTCATTAAATCTATCTGATTAAACTAGCAGAACAGAGAAGGAAAAAATATGAGTAAACAACAGAAAAAAGAGACAAGAAATTACAATTGACAGCTTCTTTCCAAGAAGCAAACAAAAAGCAGATGAAATAGAAGAAGATAAGGAAGATCTAGTGAATTGAATACAGGCTTTGGAAGATCTCAAAATTCAATTAACTCAAGAACTTAAGGAACTCAAAAAATAATCAAGAGAGGCTGAAGACGATTAGAAAAAAAGAAACACATGAACTAAAACAAGAAAATAATGTCTTAAAAGCCAAAATTGACAACCTCGAAAATGAAGCAAAGACAGCAAAAGGTGATCTACGGATAAAAGCAGACCAGAAGGAGAAGGATGACCAAAAAGCCAGAGAAGAAAGTCAGTCTTAAAAAAACAGAATTCAAAAACTAGAAGCAAATGACTTCACAAGGCAGCAGGAATATATAAAACAAAACCAAAAAAATGAAAAATTTGAGAAGAATATGAAACACCTCATTGACACAACCACAGATCTAGAAAAGAGATCTCGAAGAGACAATTTAAGAATTATTGGCCTTGGAATATCATGACAAAAGCAAAAGCTTGGACATCATCCTACAGGAAATTATCAAAGAAAACTGCCCTGACATTCTCGAACAAGAGGGAAAAGTGGAATTTGAAAGAATCCCCAGAACACCTCTTACATTTAATCCATAAATGACAACTTCTAGGAATATCATAGCCAAATTAAAAAACTACCAGACCAAGGAAAAAATATTATAAGCTGCCTAAAAAAAGTCATTCAGACACCAGGGAACCACAGTTAGGATAACACAGGATCTGGCTGCATCTACATTGAAAGACCGGAAGGCATGGAATATAATATTCCAGGGAAGCAAGAGAACTGGGTTTACAACCAATAATCAACTACCCAGCAAAACTGACTATATTCTTTCAGGGAAAAGTATGGTCATTTAATAAAATTGAAGACTTCCAAGCATTCATAAAGAAAAAGCTGGACTTAAACAGAAATTTTGATGCCCAAACACAGAACTCAGGAGAATCACCATAAGGTAATTAAGAGAGTGGGGGGGAAGGAAGAAAAATATTTTTTTAAGGGACCCAATAAGTTCAATCGATTTATCCCAAGAAGAAAAGAAGATATTGGTAACTATTAAAATTGTTATTATCAACAGGGTAGCTAGAAGAAGTTAACTTAGAGGGAATAGTGACCAATGGTATAGGATGAAATATATATATATATACAAACATATATAAAACTAGAGGGAAAAAAGGAGATAATTTGAAGAGAAATGGGAAAACAGACAAAATAAAGTATTTATATTCCCTAAAGAAGCACATGGGGTGAACAGGGGAGAAGACTGGAAAGGTAAAGAGGTTGGAGAGAGGAAATACTTAATTCTTAAGTGCATTGAAATTAACTTAAAGAGGGAAGAACAATCAGATCCATTTGGGCAGAGAATTGATTTGCACCCTATAGAGAAATAGAAGGGAAACAAAAGGACTGGTGGTGAAGGAAGTAATACTAGGGAGCGTGTGGAGGGTAGCTTAAAAAGCCCCTAAAGAAAAATAAGTGGAGAACAAGAAGGGAAAGGGCAGAAAGGGAAGTACAATAAGGGAGAGAGGGGACAGAAAGGGAATTACGATAAGGGAGGGGATATGGGGAACTGATTAAAAAACACTGGTATAGATGGAAATAGTGAAAGAAGAAAGGTCAGGGCAAGGAGAGGGAATGAAAATGTCTGGTAATACACAGTTGATAATTATAACTCTGAATGTGAATGGGATGAACTTGTCCATAAAACAGAAGCAAAGAACAGAGTGGATTAGAAACCAAAATCCTACTATATGTTGTCTACAAGAAACATACATGAGACAGGCAGATATACATAGAGTAAAAATAAAAGGCTGGAGCAAAATCTATTAGGCTTCAAATGAGAAAAAGAAGGCAGGAGTTGCAGTCATGATTTCTGACAAAGCCCATGTAAAAATAGATCTGGTTAAAAGAGATAGGGAAGATAATTACATCCTGATAAAAGACAGTATAAACAATGAAGAAATAGCAGTACTCAACATGTATGCGCCAAATGGTATAGCATCTAAATTTCTAAAGGGGAAACTGGCAGAGCTCAAGGAGGAAATAGATAATAAAACTATAGGAGACCTAAACCTTCCCCTACCAGATCTAGATAAATCAAACCAAATAAAAAATAAATAAGAATGAGATAAAAGAGGTGAATGATATACTAGAAAAATTAGAGTTAATAGATATATGGAGAAAAATAAATAGGGATAAAAAGGAATACACCTTCTCGTTTAGAAATTTGGAAGCTATACTGTTTGGTGCATACATGTTGAGTACTGATATTTCTTCATGGTTTATACAGCCTTTTATTAGGATGTAGTTAACTTCCCTATCTCATTTAACCATATCTATTTTTACTTCGCCTCTGTCAGAGATCATGATGTCAACCCCTGCCTTCTTTTTCTCATTTGAAGCCCAATAGATTTTGCTCCATCCTTTCATTTTTACTCTATGTATGTCGGCCTGTCTCATGTATGTTTCTTGTAGACAACATATAGTAGGATTTTGGTTTCTAATCCACTCTACTATTTGCTTCCCTTTTATGGGGGAGTTCATCCCATTCACATTCAGAGTTATAATTATCAACTGTGTATTACCAGACATTTTGATTCTCTCTCCTTTCTTCTTTCACTATTTCCTTCTATACCAGTGTTTTGTTTTTAATCAGTTCCCCTAATCCACTCCCTTATTGTTCTTCCCTTTCTCCCCTCTCTCTTTTTATTCCCCTCTAATTCTTCTTTAGAATCTTTTTAAGCTACACCCCCCACCCCAGCCCTCTCACTTCCTAGTGTTACTTCCTTCTCCACCAGTCCTTTTGTTTCCCTTCTACTTCTCTATAGGATGTAAATCAATTCTCTGCCCCAATGGATCTGATTTTTCTTCACTCTTTAAGTTGATTTCAATGCACTTTAGTATTAAATATTTCCTCTCTCCAACCTCTTTACCCTTCCAGTGTATTGGTCTTCTCCCTTATTCACTCCACGTGCTTCTTTATGGAATATAAATTTACTCCATTTTGTTTCTTTTTCCATTTTTCTTAATATTACATAGCTTGATATTTCATCCTATACAGTTTGTCATTGTTCCCTCCATGTAAACTTCTTCTAGTTACCCTGTTAGTAATGACAATTTTTAATATTTGCCAATATCTTCTTTTATTCTTGGGATACAAATTGATTGTATTTATTGAGTCCCTTAAAGAAAAGATTTTCCCCCTTACCCAATTCACTTAATTACCTAATGGTGATTCTCTTCAGTTTTGTTTTTGGGCAGCAAACTCTTTGTTTAAGTCTGGTTTTTTCTTGATGAATGGTAGGAAGTCCTTGATTTTATTGAATGACCATACTTTCCCCTGCAACAGTATAGTCAATTTTGCTGGATAGCTGATTCTTGGTTGTAGACCCAGTTCTCTTGCTTTCTGGAATATTATGTTCCATGCCTTCCAGTCCTTCAATGTAGATATAGCCAGATCCTGTGTTATATATATATAGCCAGAACTGTGGTTCCCTGATATCTGAATGACTTCTTTTTAGCAGCTTGTAATATTTTTATCTTGGTCTGGTAGTTTTTTAATTTGGCTATAAACATGTAGGAGGTGATCTGTGGATTCTTTCAATTTCAATTTTTCCCTCTTCTTCAAGAATGTCAAGGCAATTGTCTCTGATAATTTCTTGTAAGATGCTATCTAAACTTTTTCTTTTATCATGATGTTCTGGTAAACCAATAATTCTCAAACTGTCTCTTCTAGTTCTGTTCTCCAGGTCTTCGGTTGAATCAATGAGGTGTTTCACATTTTCCTCAAATTTTTCATTTTTTAAAATTTTGTTTAATATATTCTTGCTGCCTTGTAAAGTCATTTGCTTCTAGTTGTTGAGTTCTGTTTTTTAAAGACTGAATTTCTTCCCTGGACTTTTTTTCATCCTCCTTCTGGTCTGATTTTTTATAGATCATCTTTTGCCTTTTTGCTTCATTTTTAAGCTGGCCAATTATGGCTTTTAAGACTTTATTTTCTTGTTTTATTTCATGTATTTCCTTTTTCAAATTGTCTTCAGTCTCACTTGATTGCTTTTTGAGTTCCTGAAGTTCTTGAGTTAATTGAATTTTGAGATCTTCCAAAGCCTGTATTCAGTTTGCTGGAACTTCTTCCTCTTCTTCTAGTTCTATTTCATTTGCTCTCTTTTCATTTCCTTGAAAGAAGCTGTCAATTGTTATTTCTTTTCTCTTTTTCTGTTGTTTACTCATATTTTTTTCCTTTTCTGTTCTGCTAGTTTGAGCATATGTATTTAATGATCTTTGATGTAAGATCTTTCCTCACCTGGCAATGGAGGTTTGTAGTTACTTTCTCTGCCTTTTTGAGACTTCTTGTCTTTCCAATTGTTGGTATTTAGCCTGTATTGTTTGGATTAGTCTGTACTTCTTAAAGTGCCCTGAGACTTCAACCTTGAGAGGAGAAAAAAAAAAGTGGAGTGACAGGAAGGAACATTTTCACTGAGCTGAGCTGTCCAGCAGCAGGGTCCCCCTGCACTATCCTTCTGTTTGATCTGGTTTTCTTTCCTCTTGAAGCCCTTTGTTCTCTATCTTGGTATGAGAAAGCCAAGTGGTCTGAGGTTTGGCTCTCTCTAAGCCTCCTTCTTCTGGGCGTTTTTGCTGTGTTTCCTCTGGTTTGCTCCTCCAGTCACCTCTCCAGTGCCTCTGTTCAACTCCCTAAGTCCAGCTCCAAAAAGGTTCTCTCTCAGGACCAGTACAGCCTGCCTGCCTTGAGATTTCAGGAGCTGCTGGAGATTCTGCACAGCACATGGGGGAGGCATCCTGGGATTTCCCTTCTATACTCTCAGTTCAATAATTGAAGCTTTTTTCTTGGCATACCTCTTTAGTTGTGCAGCAGTAGGGTTCCCTCTGCTCCGCCCCTTATTAGATTTGTTCCTCTTTCTTCACAAAGCTCATTGTTTTCTATCTCAGTGTGTAAGGGTGAGGAGGTTTTAAGATTTGCTCTGTCCAAGCCTCCATCTTCCCAGAATTCCCCCAATCTCTAATAATTAGAGAAATGCAAATCAAAACAACTCTGAGATATCACCTCACACCTACAGGTTGGCTAAAATGATGGTAGGGGAGAGTAATGAATTTTGGAGGGGATGTGGCAAAATTGGGACATTAATGCATTGCTGGTGGAGTTGTGAATTGATCCAAACATTCTGGATGGCAATTTGGAACTATGCCCAGAGCGCTAAATAGTTGCCTGCCCTTTGATCCAGCCATACCATTGCTGGGTTTGTACTCCAAAGATCATAGGGAAAAAGACATGTACAAGTACAAAAATATTTATATCTGTGATTTTTGTGGTGGCAAAAAACTGGAAAACAAGGGTATGCCCTTCAATTGGGGAATGGCTGAACAAGTTGTGGTATATGTTGGTGATGGAATATTATTGTGCTCAAAGGAATAACAAACTGGAGAAATTCCATTTGAACTGGAAAGACCTCCAGGAATTGATGCAGAGTGAAAGGAGCAGAACTAGAACATTGTACACAGAGACCAATACACTATGGTAAAATAGAATGTAATGGACTTCTCTACTAGCAGCAATACAATGATTCAGGACAGTTCTGAGGGACTTATGGAAAAGAACACTACACACATTCAGAGGAAGAACGGCAGGAGTGGAAACACAGAAGAAAAACTACTGCTTGATCACATGGGTTGATGCGGATATTATTTGGGATAGAGACTAAATGACCACACCAATGCAACTATTAATAATATGGAAATAGGTCTTGATCAATGACACATGAAGAAACCAGTTGAAATGCCTGTTGGCTAAGGGGGAGGGGGTGAATAAGAACATGAATCATGGAACCATGGAAAAATGTTTTCTAAAAAATAAAATAAAATAAAACCACCTATAGGAAGGCTTTGGTAAACATTAAAGGGCTATATCAATGTAAATTATTACTGGATATGATACCAAATAAATATTTATTAGAAAGGTTATGTCAATTTTCAGTAACTCAATTCACTTTCTCTTCCAATACCAAGGGTTCTAAACCTAGGATACAAGAAGCTTATCAAAGAAGTGCAGAGAATATTTAATGAATATTTTATCTTATAAATTTATCCCGACATATTATTGCTAGGCCACCAAAATGTATAGACTGCAGAAAGAAGAATAAGGATGAAGAATCAAATGCAAAAGAGTAGTAAATGTAACAGTGCATCTGAAAAATTAGAGGCAGTTGAAGGAATCATTTCTAATAATCAAAACCAAATAAATAAGGCTTGAATAGGAACCAATTTTCATACTGCACTAGAAAATATCAGTAGTAATGGTTTCTAACCAATGAAGTTACAGAATTGGGGGTATCATATTCTAATTAAATATGCTAGGGCTTCAATTCCATTTATGACAATTTCTATGTGTCAGAATTCTTAATCCTGTTGTCAGTCAAATTCAAAGCAAGAAACAACCAGGACGCAAAATAAAAGTAGGTATTAAAAACTCTTTCATGAATAAAACTATGCATAGTAAAGAAAAAAAAGTACTTGAAGCATACAGAATAAAACAAGTCAAATATTGTGGCACCACAGTCAGGATTACACAGGAACTAGCAATTTCTATATTAAATTTGTATTTTTACAACTTTAATGTATAGAATATGATATTCTGGAATATATAGAATATGATATTCTGAAAGGCAGAGGATATAGGACTACAACCAATAATTTCATAGACAACAAAAATCAGCATAATCCTCTGGGAGAGAAAGTGACATTTAATGATGAAATAAAGGAATATAATAGTTTTCTGACTGAAAAAACAGAGGTGAAATAAAATTTGATGAGTAAATTTGACACTCAGGAGAAACATTGAACGGTAAAGTAAAAATTTAAGAGTTTCAGTCAGATTTCATCAACTATATTCATTCTTGGGATGGTGATAATTGAAATGAGTAAGATATTCTGTGATATTTGAATTACTTAATGTAATTAAAGAACATAAGATAGTCAAAGTTTTTAAGATACTTAAAATGTTATCACTATTAGAGAAATGAAAAAGTGTATAAATACAAAGGTAAGACAGTAAATAAGGAAGAAAGGAAGCTCAATAGAATGGACTAATATCCCGAAACAAATCAAATAAAGGAGAAGAACACATGAGGGAAAGAAAGAGAGAAATAGAAGAGGGTCAATTATCTCTCATGAAAGCCTTTGACAAAATACAACACCCGTTATTTGTAAAAACATTAGAAAACTATGGAATAAATGAACTTTCCTTAAAGTGATAAATGGCATCTATCTAAAACCATCAGTAAGCATTATCTGTAAAGGAGAAACTAAAATCTCACCCACTTAAGACCAGGGATAAAGCAAGCATGGGTATTATCACCACTAATATTTAATATTGTTCTAGATATGCTAGTCAAATCAATAAGAGCAGAAAAAGAAATTAGAGAAATTAGAATAGCCAATGAATAAACAAAATTATTACTCTTTGTAGCAAAATAATATACCTATAGAATCAATGAAAAAACTAATAGAAACAATTAATCACTTTAAGAAAGTTGCAGGATACAAAAACCCATGTAAATCATCAGCATTTCAATTTCCCACAAATGAAGTCCAACAAGAAATAGAAAAGGAAATTCCATATAAAATAAATGTAGAGAATGCAAAATCCAGAATATTTTCAGCAGCTCTTTTTTATAGTGGTAAAAAATTAGAAACTGAGTCTATCATGTGAGGAATGTACGAACAAATTGTGGTTTATGGTTGTAACAGAGTATAATTGAGCCATAACAAATGTTGAATAGGATGAGTTCAGAACAATCTGGGAAGATTTATTTGAACTGATGCAAAATAAGTGAACAGAATCAGGAGGACGATGGATACAGTAACAGAAATATTTTATGGTGATCAAATGTGAAGGACTAAATCATTGTCAGCAAAGCAAGTTCCCAAGATATCCACAAAGCACCAGTGATGAAAAAACTGTTATCCACACTCAAAGGAGTTTGAGTTTGATTACAGATCAACACATGTCATCTTCCACTTTATTACCTTCATGAGTTTTTTTATTATATGTGTGTGATATGTATCACAACATGAACAATATAGAAATATGTATTTCATAAAAGCAATGGTATAACCTATATCAGACTATTTATGATCTTGGGGAGGGAGGAGGGAAGGAAGTTAGGAAAAATAGCAGGTAACATATAATATGTTCCATGAGATAACATGCAGAGTATAATAAATAGCATACAGCTACACAAGGATATTCAGAGTAAATTTAAAATAAATACAAAGTAATTAATACAAGCTAGATAGAGAGGAGTACACCAAGATAATGAAAAATGGATAAAAATATAGAGGAATAGAGGGGAGTCTTCATTTAGAATGTTGTACTTGAATCATATACAGAATAAGGAGTACATTCAAGGCCAGGGGAAAAGTCAGTACAAAAACACAGAGAAATCAAATAGAATGTAATGTGTGAAAAAAAGGGAGAATCTCTGGTTAAATGGACAGTATAGTGTGAGAAAGGAGGCAATGTATAATAAAACTGAAAGGATAGGAAGGAGTCAGCATATGAAGAGCATTAAAAAGCAAGATGTATTTACATTATAACCCAAGATGTTTCAGAAGAGTTAAAAACTGTGAGAAAATGTGAAATTTAATTTTAAATGAATGTTAAAATTGGGAAATGTTTAACAAAATAATTAAAAATAGATGAACCATCAACCTCAAACCATCAGCAAGTATTATATTTAATGGGAATAAGCTAGAAGCCTTCCCAATAAAATTAGGAATGAAACAGGGATGCCCACTATCAACAATATTATTTTATATACTATTAGACATGCTAGCAATAAGAGAGGAAAAAGGAAATCCAAAGAATCAGAATGGGGAAAGAGGAAATAAAACAGATGGTGTTTTTGGGAAAATTCTAGAGATTCAATTAAAAAGTTAGTTGAGACTATCCAATAATTTTGGCAAAGTAGCAGAATATAAAATAATGCCACATAAATCTTCAGCATTTTTATATGTCGCTAATGAAATCCTACAAATAGAGATAGAAAGAGATACCCCATTTAAAATAACCACAGACAAAATAAAAAAAACCTTAGAGTATACCTGCCATTAAAAAAAACAGGAACCATAAGAACTTACTTATAAAACACTATCTACAGAAATAAAATCAGATTTACATAATTGGAGAAATATTCATTGTCATGGATGGGAAGAGCCAATATAATTAAAATGACAATCCAACTAAACTATTTCTTCAATGCCATCCCAACTAAATTACCAAAAAAACCTTTTTGAGCTAGAAAAATAATAAAATTCATTTGGAAGAACAAAAGATCAAATATATGAAATGAATTAATTAAAAAAGTAAAGGAAGGTCTAGCAGTACCAGATTTTAAAGTGTACTATAAAAGCAATAATTATCAAAACTACCTGATACAGGCTAAAAAATAGAAAGGTAGATCAGTGGAATACAAAAGACATAAAACAGTAATAAAAGATTATAGTAACCTTGTATATGACAAAAGTATAGATTCAAGTGTTGGGAATAAGGCTCACTATTTGGTAAAAGTTGCTGGGACAACTGGAAAGTAATTTGGCAGAAACTTGGTATTGACAGGTATATCACACCATTCACTAAGATGATATCAAAATGGAGACATGACCTTCTCATAAAAAAGATCTTATAAGCAAATTAGAACAGAGATCATATCGGATTTACGGAGAGGAGAATAATTTATGAGTAAACAAGAGATGTATAGTATTGCATTTCTTTTTTTATTTTTTTTTATTTTAACTTATTTTAAACCCTTAACTTCTGTGTATTGACTTGTAGGTGGAAGATTGGCAAGGGTAGGCAATGGGGGTCAAGTGACTTGCCCAGGGTCACACAGCTGGGAAGTCTCTGAGGCCGGATTTGAACCTAGGACCTCCTGTCTCTAGGCCTGGCTCTCAATCCACTGAGCTACCCAGCTGCCCCCCCCTCCCCACTAATGCATTTCTGGTGAAGTTGTGAACTGATTCAACCATTCTGGTGGATGGCAATTTGAAACTATGCCCAAAGAGCTATAAAAGAATGCATACCTTTTGATCCAGTACTACTACTACTAGGTCTGTATTCCAAAGAGATAAAAAATTGCAAAAAGACCTGCTTGTACAAAAATATTTATAGTTGCTCTTTTTGTCATCACAAAGAATTGGAAACTGAAGGGATGTCTTTCAATTGAGGAATGGCTAAACAAGTTGTTATATATTATGGCAATGGAATACTATTGTGCTATAAGGAATTATGAACAGAATGATTTCAGAAAGAGTTGGAAAGACGTACATGAACTGATGCAGAGTGAAATGAGGCAGAATCAGGAAATCATTATACACAGTAATTGTAATATTGTGATAGACTTTGCTACTAACAGCAATACAATGACCCAGGATAATTATGAGAGCCTTATGAAAAAGAATGCTATCCATCTCCAGAAAAAGAACTGCTTCAATAGGAATGCAGATGAAAATATATAATATGTTCCTTATGTATTTGGGTATATGTTTGGGTGTCTTGGTTTTATAACATTCATTTACAAAAATGAATAATATGGGCATATGTTTTGCTTAATAATACATGGATAGCCCATATTTAATTGCTTGTCAGCTCCAGAAAGGGGGAGGGAAAAAGGGAAGGAGACTCTATGGATCATATAACTTTGGAAATTTTATGTGAAAATTTGCTATTAAATTTTTTTAAATTAAAAAAAGGAAATGTGATCCCTTTTAGTATAATACTACATGATGCCAAGAATCTGTAGTTGATGTTATATCTCTATTTTCATTATCATTTTTGCTCACCACAAAATTTTCTAAAGAGTCAGTTTCCAATTAAGTTACTCTTTCATCACATACTTTCTTTGCCTTAACCCAACATATTCAAGATGCTAGAATTATAGAAACTGTCTCTTTCCCCTCTGTTCCTTCCATTAACAATTTGTACTGCAGTAATGTTTAAAGTGTTTCTGATATACAGCTCAAGGGAAATTGCTTGATTAAAATACCTGGGAATTTCTCATGAAGGCAAACTTCTTTATTAAAAAAAACTACATTATCTAAATGCATTTCCTTAGTAATGCATATAAATTAATAGGTTTGTGTTTCCATTAGAGTAAAACTGCACTTAAAGTGGTCCTTTAAATTTTACCCATAGAGGGAACAAATAAATGCAAAATGTTGCTTTCATTTGAAGCATGTACTCTTTAGACATTAATTAAAAGGCTTTTTTTATCATTAAAATCTCATAACTGCCATTATGAAGCAATAGGATAGCATTCACCTCTTCACCTCTGAGCTTTTGTAAAAAAAAAAATTTACTCTTTGGAGTCCAAATAATCAGCACCAAGCCCACATGACTGATTAAATGCAATATGATTAAATACAATAAGTTCAGCCTCATATGTCAAGGATCACCCTACTCCGGTATCATCAGCATCTTGGAACAAATACTCAAATGTTAATAATTATAAATATGGGACAAAGATTGTTAAAGCACCCAAGCAAATAAATAGTTAGAAAGTAATCAAAGCAATAATCATTGGTTAATATTAGCCTAAAACAAACCAGTAGTTACTTAAAGGATCCATTAATTTATAATGTGTAGTATAATAGAAAAGAGCATTTGGAATCAAATAAGACTAGCTTCATCCCTTTCTTGTGTGACTTCAGTCTTGTGATCACATGATCTCTCTGGGCCTCATTTGTAAAAATAGGGAGTTAAATGAAATGTTTTTAAATTTATTTTCCAACTCCAAATCCTTTGAACATATGACACTGGCTGGAGGTTGAGTATCAGTTAATAGATACATTTGCCATATGCTATTATCAAATTAATAAGAGAATTTCAAATTCTAGAAATGAACTTATTTAGTCCTCATAATGATTATATTGAATTTCCTAATCAGAGATTCAATATAGTTTTATTTCCTTGAAAAATGACATACTAGAGACTTACAAAATCACCTCTTACAATCTTGTAGATGATGAAGGAGAATAAGGGAAGAAACAAACATTTATTAAGCATCTTCTAGGTTTCAGGCATTGTACTAAGTTCACTTCAAATGCTATGTTATTTGTTCCTCATAACAGTCCTAAATATTTATGTTTTAAAATATCAAATTAAATCCTTACTCTGATTTAAATAATGAACATATTGAATTTCATTATCACCATAAGCAGAATTTTGCATTAACAAGGAATCACAGAAGTCATCTAATCTAGCTTTATATCATAAGAGAAATCCCTGGTACAGTAGAAATAGAGCCAGAGGACTTGGGTTCATATTTCCTATCTAACAATTACCTATATGAGTTTGGATACCTCCCTAAGCTCCCTAAATCCTAAAGTCCTTACCTGTAAAATTAAGTAATTAGACTCAATAACATTTGAGGTTCCAAAATGCTCCCTACCCCTTAATTAAAACATGGATTCTCACAAACACACAAAAATGATTATTAGTGGATTGAAAGTCAGTGGAGTTGGAAACCATTATTAGCTTCCTTTAATGAATCCAACTTACTTGAACTGGACAAACTTAGTGTGCTGAAAGAACTTTGGGGAGTGATAAGTGAACAATATAGAAGATTTTTAAAAGATGAATGGAAAATATAAAATATGCCAAGATATTGAAGATAAATAATGCCTTGATTTGAAAAAATACTGTTTTTAAACTACTTTTTTAGTAGTTTAAACTAATTTTACTTTAAAGTATTGGTTGGTATAGATTTCCAACAATAGTGCAAAATAGATTTTAGTGAGGGAGTCTATAAGCACTTAGGGAAAAAGGAGTCACTAAAATGAAGCCTATATTTACTAACATAAGTTGTGCTAGAATAATTTCATCTTTTTTATTTCAATAAATATTTATTGAGCTTCTACATGTGCTTAAGAGTGAATGGAAAAAAACAGTATTATTCAATAATATCAAAGTCTACAACTCACTCATCTTAATGTTCCTTCAACCCTACCCTGTATCCCATAAAATAGAAAAACAACAGAAAAAAATGACAATATCTTTTACCTTATTCTAAATAACATCTCCTTATGGTTTACTTTTTATGTCATAGATTGTACATGCATTATCCTGCAATACATATTTTTGTGTTCATCATGTTGTGAAATAAGACATAATTGATTACACTAAGGAAAAATTAGTGGAGGAAATAAAGTGAAGAATGGTATGCTTCAATTTGTATATGGACTCCATCTATTCCTTCTATGGTGGGTGATATGTATTTTCACCTTGAGTCATTTGGAATTGTTCTGAATCCTTGCCTTGTTGATCATTCATAATTGATCATCATTGTTATTACTATGTATACTATATATAACAGTCTCCTGGTTCTGCTCACTTCACTTTCCATCACTTCATATAAGTACTTCTAAGTTTGGAGTTTTTTTGTGTGATCATTTTGTCATATCTTATGGAGCAATAGCATTACATTATAACCATGACTTGTTCAGCCATTCCCAGACTAGTGGGCACTCCTTCACTTTCTAGTTCTTCGCCACAACAACAACAAAAAAAAACTGCTATAAATATTTTTGTACAAA
This sequence comes from Gracilinanus agilis, assembly GCF_016433145.1. Taxonomy (NCBI): domain Eukaryota; kingdom Metazoa; phylum Chordata; class Mammalia; order Didelphimorphia; family Didelphidae; genus Gracilinanus; species Gracilinanus agilis. The sequence continues at coordinate 276,819,063 of NC_058134.1, read as the reverse complement.
TAGGTCCTTTGCCTGTATCTTTAATCTGTTTGAGATACAGACCTAGTAGTGGTATTATTGAGTCAAAGGCTATACATCATATTATGATCCTTTGGGAATGGCTCCAGTTTGCTCTCCAGAATTGTCATATCACTTCACAGCTCCACCAGTAGTGTATTAGTGTCTCAATTTTTCTATATCCCTTCCAACATTTATAAATTTCTATTTTTGTAAGGTTAGCCAGGCTGATAAGTAGGAGATGGTAGCTCAGGGTTATTTTAATTTGAGTTTCTCTAATTAATAATGATTTGGAACATTTTTCCTATGATTAAAGATAGTTTTAATTTCTTAATCTGAAAACTGCTTGTTCATATCTTTTGACCAGTTGTTAATCAGAGAATACATTGTATTTTTATAAATTTGACTCAGTTTTCTGTATAAATAAGAAATAAGGCCTTTGTCAGAGACACTTATCCTTTTTTAAATAAAGACAACAGAAATGATAATGACAGTGGAGAAGGATAAGACCTTATTATAACACCACTACTTTCCTGTATTTTATAGACAAGGAGACCAAAGTGCAGATAAATTCTTATGGCTTTCCCATGTTCCTAAAATGTGACCTTTCACTAGTGAATAAGGTGAAGAATTAGAATTCCAAACCACTTTCTCTGACTATTCATTTCCTTTTCTGACAGTTACTACACTGTTGTCTCATGAGGATTCTATAGAGATAGTATTCCAGAATTATAGCAAGGCATTTGAAAAAGCCCCATGTTAAGTCCCAATGCCAACCTATTAGGCATTATTGATAACTCAAAAGGTAATTAATGAATCACTGCCAACTTGGAGTAGTCTAGCAGTGTCCTAAATATTTGTCTCTGATCTTATTAACTTTAATATGAAAACATATATTTATACCTCTCAAATTTTTGGCCAAATACAGTTGGGCAGAATAGAAAACATTATAGGTGAAAAAATATGGCTTCAAAAAATCTATCATTTTTGAGTGGAAAGAAAAGTGCTTCTATAGAATGAATACCTGGATTAATATCTTGCTTCTGATGCTTGCTATATATATGACTCTTCTGAAGTCTTAGTTTTCCCAGGCCTCCATTTTGTCAACTGTAAAGTGAAGGATTTGTACCTTTGAACCTTCTAGTTCTAGATTCTTAAATACAAGTCCTAAAATTATTTATTAAAGTAGATTGATGGAATTTCATGAGTGTCAGTATAAAATATTGTCCTTTAATTAAAACAATCAATTACTTAAGTACAGAAAAGGAAAGGGAAGTGTGGTTTAGCTTCTTTGAAATAGACTGGACTCCATCATTTCTCAAGGAACTTCATCATCTAAAAACTCATTGTCCTTCAAGATTACCTCAACCTTGATATTCATGCACCATCTTTATCCTTTCTATCCATTGTCCCTTTAGTTGTAGGGCTAGCTACCTCTTTTCTTCCCACTAGTTCAATTGATTTGAACTAGAACCAATCATGCCCCTGTGACAAGTATCTTCCATTCTCCTCTCCCACCTCCATTTTCTCAACTGTAAAATGTTTCCTTTTGTCTTCTCTCACTTGATTTCAAGTTTCCCTGAAGGTAGGAATTATCTTTTTTTCATATTTTTAATCCCAACAGTTATCATGGTATCTGGAACATAATAGGCGCTTAATAAATATAAAATGACTAAATCATTGACTGACAAGACAGGAGTTCGTGTTAACAAAATACATGTGAGTCTGAGTGAATTAGAAACTAAATTACTTGAGAAATCAATGTGATATGATAGCCTAAAGAAAAGCTCATTTAATCTTTGGCTAATTATATAAAATTATATAGCTAGAGTTGGTTTTATTCCTACTGTACTTTTCTTTGGTGACTACATCAGGAGTATCACCAGCTCTTGTATTTTACATATGTATGTACGCACACACACATATATGTAGGCATTGACATTCAGAGATTGGAAAAGCCTCAATGTTGAATATTCCTTAAATGCATCTCTTGAAGGTTTTGAGGTACAAAAGAGACCTTGGAAGATATGTCATGTTTGCAATTTTTTAAATGTGCTGTCTAGAAGATTTAGACTTGTCCTGATTGATCTAAAAGGATAGATTTATTTGGAGAAATAGAGTTGCCCCCAAATAAGCTTCCTCTGAGTTCTGTATGACTGGAAGTAATCACTGTATAATTATATAATTAATTATCTAGCCAATTGATATACTGACTGTGATATCATCTATTTATAATAAACTAATAACAATTAAATCATACTTTTAGGTATTATTCATTATACTAAAAATGACCAAATATCTCTCCTGGCAATAGACAGAGGGATTTATGAACTGCATAATTCTCTATATCTCTCTCCCTTTTTGCTAAATTCAATATTCAGGATCTTTTTGCTGACCCCATAATATTGGGATTTGAATGACTATGACTAATTGTGAAGGATGTGTACAAGAACTGAGGGAGAATGTAGAAAATTCCCCAGACCAGCTGCTATATAGCTATAATAAATCAAGTTGCAGCTGACATTGATCCAAATGTGTTAGGCTACAGTAAAAGAGTCATTAACAGGTCCAACATCTTCTTATATATTAGAATGGATATTTATCACCAGAAGGCATCTATGTAATTAGTGCCAGGGCAGAGATCACTTAGAAGTCATCTCTTTCATCCTGATTAACATGCTATTTGCATAGGGCACATGTCCTTTAAGTATGATGACAGAGATGTGTTAAGGATTAGCCATCAAAAAAAATCTGTAGGTCTCGAAATGTATAGATGATCTCTTAGTTGTCTCATCCAATGACATTTTCTCAATTCTCTTCCATCTCTCTGCATGTAACCTTTGACAAAGTTGATCATTCTCTCTTCCTTGGTATTTTCTTTTCTCTGTTTTTTCACTATATCACTCTCTCCTTGTTTTCCTCCTACTTATATGACTACCTTTTCTCTCTCTCTTTTGCTGGATCCTCATCCAAATCAAACATGTAAGACAGTATTCTATAATGGACTCTCTACTCTTCTATATTACTTGCCTGGTGATTTCATCAGTTCCAATACATTTAATTACATTACATTTAAATGAATGAATTATATTTTTCCCATTAAATAAATAATTTAACTTAATTTAAGTAAATTTAATTAAATTAAATAAATTTAATGTTGATGATTGTAAAATCTACCTATCTTGTTCCAATTTCTCCTCTCACTAACTTTCAGACATCTCAAAATGGATGTCCCACAGATAACTTAAATTGAACATGGCCAAAACAAAACTTTTTTATTTCTTTCCCTAAACTCTGCCCCCACCCATCTTTCCTATTATTGTAGAAGGCAATATCATCTTCCTAGTCTCTGAGGCTCAACATATAGGAACCAACTTTGATTTCTCATTATCTCATTCCACAATCTCTTGTCAAGATCTATTATTTTCACATTTGAGACACCTCTCCCATTATCTTACATTGCCACTCTCTAAAGCAGACCCTGATTATCTTGCCCCTGGACTATTGCAATAATCTGCAGGTGGGTCTGCCTGCCTCATGTTTCTCCTCACTTCAATTTATCTTCCATTTAGCCACCAAAATGATTTTCCTAGAAAGGGAAGTAAAATAAAGGCGGGAACTAAGGGGACTGATTAAAAACAAAACACTGGTATAGAAGGAAATAATGAAAGAAGAAAAGGCAGCACAAGGAGAGGGGATCAAAATGTATGGGAAATCACAGTTGATAATCATAACTCTGAATGTGAATGGGATGAACTTGCCCACAAAATGGAATGGCTGAACAAATTGAGGTATCTGCTGGTGATGGAATACTATTGTGCTCAAAGGAATAATGAACTGGAGGAATTCCATGATAACTGGAATGATCTCCAGGAATTGATGCAGAGTAAAAAAAGCAGAACCAGGAGAACATTATATGCAGAGACTGATATGCTGTGGTTAAATAGAATGTAATGGACTTCTCTACTAGCAGCAATGCAGTGACCTGGGACAATTCTGAGGGATTTATGGAAAAGAACACTACCCACATTCAGAGGAAGAACTGCAGGAGAGGAAACACAGAAGAAAAGCAACTGCTTGAACACATGAGATGATGGGGATATGATTTGGGATGTTGACTCTAAAGGACCACCCCAATGCAACTATCAATATGGAAATAGGTCTTGATTAATGATACATGTAAAAGCCAGTAGAAATGCACATTGGCTATGGGAGGGAGGTGTGGTTGAGGGGGAGAGAAAGAAAATGAATCATATAACCATGGAAAATTTTTCTAAAAAATAATAAATTGAATCAAAATTATTTTACTAAAATGTAAGTCTAATCATGACTTTCCCTTAATCAAGAAACTACGATGGCTTCCTTTGCATGCAAGCTAAAGTATAAAATCCTCTGTTTAGTATTCAAAGCCCTTAATAAGCTAGCTCTCTGTTACCTTTCCTATTTTCTTATACCTCGCTCCCTACCGTTTCATCTTTTGATCCATTAACATTTTTCCCCCTGTTCCATGAATAAGACACTCTATCTCTCTGCTCCAGACATTTTCTCTGTCTGTTTTCCTATGCCTGGAATTCTCTTACTCTTTATCTCTACCTACTGGCTTTCCTGACTCCTGTTAAGTCTCAATTAAAATCCTATATGCTACATGAAGTCTTTCCCAACCCCTCTTAATTATACCTTCTCTCCGTTCATTATTTCCTATTTATTTTGCACATCACTTCTTTATTTGCATTTGTTTTTGTTGTTGTCTCTCTCATTAGATTGTAAACTCCTTAAAGACAGGAAGCATCTTTTGCCTTTTTTTTTTCTTTTCCTCTAGAGCAGTGATTCCCAAACTTTTTTGGCCTACCGCCTCCTTTCTGGAAAAAATATTACTTAGCCCCCTGGAAATTAATTTTTTTTAATTTTAATAGCAATTAATAGGAAAGATAAATGCATCTGTGGCCATCACTGCCCTCCTGGATCGCTGTAGCACCCACCAGGGGGCAGTAGTGCCCACTTTGGGAATCACTGCTCCAGAGCTTAAGATGGTGCTTGGTATTTACATGTTAATAAATGTTTACTGAATAATTGATTGTAGGATATATTGCCAAAACAGCAGCTAAGCACAGAAAAGGCCTCTGGTATCTCAAAGTTAGTGATACACTTCATCCTTTTTAAATCCACTTCAGAATCCAAGAATCAGAATCTTTATTCTAATACTTCAAAAACCACAATGACTCTGTAGATTTTTTAATATTCTAACCAGTGATACAGATAACTTATCCACCACTGCTTATCTTGTAAAATCCTTCCCCATGTAAGCAACTATAAAATCTTTAGGAAAAATAATCCATTTCCAATAATTTGTAAAATGTTTCCCTAAAATTGTGATATTGGAAATGTGGGGGTCTTAATATTGAGATTCATGATATAAACTTCCTGTGGTCTTAATATTGAGATCCATAAACTTCCTGTGGACATTTAGGGGACTTAAAAACTACATTTCCCGTGATTCAGTGGGCATCTTGTCTTACGTGGTGATGTGAGCCAATGTAAACAGAAGCTTAAATAGGGAGAAGTTGATTGGTACTTCCTCTTTTTCCTAGGAAGCAGCCAAGGGGAAGGTATGGCAGGCCATTTGAATTAGATCTTAGCAGGCACGTGTCTTTCTTAATTATCAATATGAATTACATTAAAACCCTAATGTTTTTAAATATATCCATCTATATCAATTTTATTTGTTACAAAATTAATTTTCAAAAATATAAATCCAGACTTGAATCAGCCTTCTATGTGTTTCTCATGGAAAGCTTATTATCACTATATCCAGAACATTTGTTTTTAATAAATCATTGTGGATTTTAATTAGAAACAAAACACCCAGAAAAATCATTTGTAACCTGAAGATTTCAAGTTGTTGTCGTCAAACTGCATGATTTTTCTTCTACTTTAAAATAAGCTAAATGTCACAGCTCTGTGTGAACTTAGTGGGCAATATTTTGTTAAGTGTCCTTGCATCTGTAAAGTTAAGATTAGTAACTACCTACCATCTCCATTTAATATGATGTGGGATGATAATTTTGTTTAAAAAATCATAGATAGTTGAAAAGTAGAAAGAAACAATTTCCACTTCAGAAACCTGACAGTAAACTGTACAGCTTAACTTCTGAGCAGAAAGTCTAGAAGTGATATTCAAAGATGTCATAATGGGATGTTTTAATATGTTCCTCTGTGCTGTCCCTTCATACACTTTATAAACACTGAATAATATGTGGGCTCCTGTTGGGCTGCCTTAAAAAGTGGCTTTCATTGTGACAGGTCATAAATACTGTCCTGCTGTTCTATGCTTTACAGGGGTTGAGGGTAATTGTGTGGAGCTTAAAAACATATTGGAAGCATGACCCTATGCCCCATGAATTTAACACAAAAAGAAACTTATGAACATAGAAAGTTTCCATTTTACTCTTGAGTCACAAAGGATAGAAAAGAACAACAAAGAAGTCTATGGCAGAGAAGGAGATTTTTTAAAAAAGCCTTCACAGGCCTAGCTGTGACTATGAGAGGGGAGAAAAATTTATTTCCTGGCTATCCTGTGGAGTTGATTAGCACATGTGGAAACATTCCTTTCACTCATTTTCTTGTGAGAAGTATTAAACCACCGTGCAGGTAAAGAAGGATGAAAGAACTGACTTTGATGTTATTTTTATTCCTCTATAGTCCTTGAATTATATTATCATCATCAAGCAATGATTATGAAATCTGGATATGAATCCACATAGCATCCCCATATACTTTTTAAATTCATTAAGACTTGTCACTCTATGAAAAAAGTGGTTCCAAGAAACAATGATAAGCAGTGTCAATTCTAATTCCTATGTTCCTAATTCCAATGTATTAAAGAACCTATTAATGGATACTTAAAGAAACTATTGGTGCTTTGCTTATAGTCAGTGTTTAATAAATATTTGTGGTTTGATTGAGGTCTTTTAATTGGCCAAAAAGAGGAATCTTAACAATTATTGGAAGCCAGAGGGATCCAAGGCTTTTCTTTATTTATCTCGTCATCATCTTCATCACCATCAATTTTGTTATGTTATTATTATGTTATAAAAACTTCATGTAGCATATGGGATTTTAATTGAGACTTAAAGGGAGTCAGAAAAGCCAGTAGGTAGAGATAAGGAGGAAGAGGATTCCAGGCATATATAAATGTAATGTTATTTTTCAATGAATTTTTATATTTCCAAGAAGAATATGTGTGGTATTTAATAAACATGAGTGCTTCAACATGCAAAAACAAAAGGAGTATATATATAGTATATATATAGTAGGAAAAGATAAACTTCCATTATACCTTTTGTTCTATTTTTGTATATATTAAGTTTAAAGCAATAGTAACAAAACATTGTTCTTTGTTGTCCCATTCTGAACTTCTTCCTACATTTCTCTATGAATATTTTTGTTTTATTGACATGTTTTCTTTTTTCATCATTATACCTACCTAACAACTCTCGAACTAATAAGTTTATAACCAACCTAAGAAGTGGAAGTGGTGTGAAAATCTAACACCAGTTTGCTCCCCTTTTTCTTGAGATCATAATATCAGACTTGGGGTGTCAATAGGAAAGTTTCATATTGAATTTTAAAACCCATTTTCTAGTGAATTGGGTTTCCCTTCTTCCTTTACTCCTTGATTGGATTAAGAGCAAGACCTGAGGCTCATCTGTTTAATGAGATGGCATGTGCATGTTAGGAGGACACACCAGAAGCCTTGTGGATCCTTGGCACCTAGAAGATGCTTGCTTTTTGTTCTATGTGACTCTTGGCATTCAGAAGACCAGTCTCTGACCTGTACTGAGTTCAAGTCTGGCCAATTAGAGAGACTTAGAAAAGTGGTATCTTAGAGCCTATAAATTTCAGGTCTGAGTAAAGGAAAGTCTCTTTGGTTCAGAAAGGACAGTGAGATGAGCTAGCTATAAGAACTTTAGTTTGGGCAAGCACTGACTAGTTGAGGAAGCTTGGGAAGGGAAACAGCCTACCAATGTAGCTTGTACCTTTTTTCTGACCCACTTTTTAAATTTATTTACTAAATGATTTTAAAATAAAGATACAATCTCCTGAGAATTTTAATCTTAACAGTGGGAAACAAGATTCCTTATCAGTCTTCTGAAGTCATGACTTCATGAAGATTATGAGCTTTAAATATTTCAGAATTTTTTTCCTGTACATTATTCAACTTGTACAAATTATCCTCCAGATGGTTCTGTTCAGTATTCAACTATTTATAGAAGTCTTCCCTGGTTTCCTTTCTACTTTTCATAATTTTAAGAATACAAAATTATGCAACTATGAAAAGTTTCTTCAGATATTATCCAATTTATTAGTACACATTTTATTTCCAGGTCTTTCCCATAGCAATATGCTGCTCTAAATATTTTTGTATATAAAGATGATTATATCTCAACTCTGTCTCAATTATTGGCATCATTTCTGGTTCAAAGAGCATACATAGTTTAATGATTTTTTTAGGGCAAATTCCAAATAGTGTTCACAAATTTTTGCTTCTCAGATTCATCAAGAATGCATTACTTTGTCTGTCTACAAAGGTCCTAATCAACAAACTCTCATTTTCTTTGTTATTTGATGTGTATAAAGTGGGACTATGAGTTTACTGTATTATTGGTGATTAGAAGATTTTAATATATAACTATGGATAACTTAAATATAGTCTTGTGAAAATTGCTTACTTGTATACTATGGCCATTTATCTATTGGGAATTGTTGATATAATTTATATAACTAATGTTATTATAATTAAAGTAGAATATAGAATTAATTTATTAATTTAAATTACATTAATTTAAATTATATGTGATCAATTTAATTAAAATGAAATTGTTAATTAAATTCAAAGGGATATAGTTAATAATCAGATAATCCCAAATTAAATGTTAGAATTATTTAGTTATTAAATCTGTCCCTTTCTATTCTAGTTATACTAATTTTTGATGTGTGAAAAGTCTTTTTAAAATTTCTGATATAATCAGAATCATCCTTTATTCTTTTAAAATTCTTTATATCCCTTGTTTAGTAAAAACCAAGAGCTGGGTCCATATAAATGAAAGATGTCTCCATTCCTCTAATTTGTTTATGATCTGATCTATTTCACCTGAAATTTATCCATTTTGACTTTACCAGTGTTTTAGACGAGAGATATTCATCTAATTCTCATTTCTCAGAATAGATCAAAGACAATAGAAAAGGATATATTTAAACAAAATATTTGTAAACCTTACTTATATCAACACTTAATTGCAATTTTCTCAAAACTTTCTTTTGTCATATATTAGTCCTTATCAGTAGTTCTCACCTTTACATTTATCAAAAAATATGCCACAATGTAATGTTGATTCTCCTTTCTGTTTCATTAATCAGACCAAATAAATGTTAATGATTGTTATTTTATATTATAATGTGAATTTGGTACTGTTAGGTACTCATTTTTTCTGTGTTTTCATTCTTTATAGTCTTTATATAGGTACCATTTTTTATATAGGTACCTTCTGTACCTCCAAATGAATTTTGATATTTTATTTAGTACAGTTCTATAAAATAAACTTTGGTAGTTTAATATTATAACAATGTATGCATTAATTTAGGTAGCTTTATTATGTTTATTATGTTGTCATTTGATAACCATGAGCAATAATCCTCCCTGTATTCTTTTAAATCTGTAAAGGGTCTATTTTAGTAACAGTCTGTATCATGGCAGCTGCTTTCCCAGATAATTTATATACTCTGTAGCAATTTTGAATAGACTTTCTTATTCTTGCTTATCCTGCCAGATTTTATTGTTAATATACATAAAAGCTGAAGATTTTGTAGAATTATTTTTTTTACTACTACCTTAATGAAGTTGTTAATGGTTTCAATTAATTTTACCTGACTTTCTAGAGTTCTCCATGTTGTCAATAATGATTTGTTAAGAGCTTACTATTTGTCAGGTACTAGGCTAAACTCCATGAATATAAAGGAAGGCAGAAAAAAATTCCTGCTATCAAGGAGCTTACAGCCTAATGGAGTAGATAACTTGCAAGCAAGTGTATATGAACAAAATATATAGAAAGTAAATTGGAGATGATCTCAGAGAGAAGACAAAATATAAAGAGGATTGGGAAAAGCTCCTTGTAGCACATGAGACTCTAATGGAAACTTAAAGGAATTCAGGAGAAGCCAAGGGAGTAGATTTTGGGCTTGGAGTTCAAAGACTTGAAGGCAGATCTAATTCTTGGTAGGTTTTTGTCCTTTCTTTCATAGAGGACTAATGATGTCAAAGGGTGATCTTGATATGCTTGTTAATTATATTTAAGTGAGGCAGAGTATCACAAAGTCATCAGCCTCACTCTCTTTTCCAGGGTCATCAAAGTCCAATACTGAGGCAAAGATTACTAATGATGATCTGGGATGTAGTGGAAGACCTTAGCCTTTTTGATGTCTGATCAAGCTCTAAGCACTCCACAATGGCTTTTCAGCCTCATAGCTATTAGAACAAATTGTTCTCATTCATCCATTCTGTTGGGGAGACTTTCACATGCTTGGGATAGATATCCTCCTAATTCACTGAGAGGTTTGAAGCTTATCAGTTACTGTTAGCTCATATGCTGAGATAGTTTTCCTGGAGTGTGGCCACAGTTCATGTTACATCTTCTTGGAGTCACAAGTAAGAGCTGGATGGTAGGAGGTTACCAAAGGAGAAAAACAGCTCTGAAAAGGATTTGGTATCCCTCATATGAGAGGTGTTAGCCCATCCTGAGCACTCCAAAGACCCCATATCTGTTCCTAACTATGAGGCCATAAGCAACTCATGTAACATCTTTCTGTGCAGTTCTCCAGGACTTAAATACTAAGCCATGGATGGACTGCGTTATTCCCTGATGAGAGAATTCCCACAATAGTTTCCTGTGTTCTTTTTCATATTCAGGTATTGATTTGTTTATAGGGCAGAAACAGAAAAAGATAGAACCAAAAGATAAGTCCAATTAAAGAACACAAAAGATAAAAAGGCAGTATCCAAAGATTCTAAGTTAGTTGAAAGGAATCAAAAGACATTTTAAAATTATAAAGTCATGTGTACATCATATAAGGACTGAAGGAATTAAAGAGTTTCTGAGAAAATCTTATTATTTCAACTGCTTAGGGATATAAATCCCCCTTTTATCACCATATCAAAATATCATTGGCATTAATCTGAGACATTACCAATCACTAAATTTCTCTTTTTTGAAAAATGTGTCAGTTACAAAGGTATTCAATTACTTCCCTAACAGTTTGAGAAGTTAGCCCAATATCTCTGTATATGAAATACACTAATATTCCAGGAAAATAATCCTCAGTGAAAGAAAATTTTAATTTTCAGAACGTATTATTGATGTCTTTCATTTCCTGGCAATCACTTCCAAGTGTAAAATCCATTATATGTGTTAAGACATCCTTGATTAACCCCCCCAGGGGAATCTATAAATGCTGGAAAAGCCAATGAATGCTGAAAGAGAAAGGAAGTAAACAAGTCCCTAGACTGTAGAGAGACCAAGCACAACAATTAATCATGATGAATGGCAAAATAGATTTCTAAAAATATTTTTTCAATCCATTTCATTTCAGTCTTCTAGAGATTGTGAGGTTGGATATATCAACAAGTTTTTATAGGTAAGTGATTCTATAAAATGAAGCATTATCCTTGACTTATCAGAACATTTTGATTTTTAAAAAAATAATTTCTAAAATACGATAAGATAGCACTCTGCCTATGTTTAATTTTATGACTGCTTCTATCTTATTAAGAACAATTTTGTTTGTAACACAAAAACTTTCTTTCAGGATTTCTACACTACAGTATGTTAGATAATAATTGTCTGGAGAAGATACAACAATGTTACATGGAAGATAGTAAGATTGAAGAGGGTTGCTGTTACACTTGTGAAAAACAATCTGATTTAAACTATCCAGGATAAGAGGAATAAATGGAGGACTGGAAAAATGAAGGAACAAAGCAGGAGAGGATGATACTTTTTTTGGGAAAATGGCATTGTTTAGAATCCATAAGGAACCTAGAAAATGATAATTTAAGAGAATAGAAGGCTACTATTTGAATAGAAAATTCTGAGTCCAAACTCTATGCCCAATATATAAAATCCATATGGCAAGGCCACTTAACTACTCTATCCTAGGTAACTCTTGAGACTACAAGTTACAAAGGAGTTATAGATCTTCATCAGTGAACTGAGTTTCCAGAATGGGAGTTCCTTATATGAACATAATCACTAGTCTGGCCCCATGGACCCCAGTGGAAAATGAAATAATTTCTATCATATATTTCATTTATTCTTGAAAGAACAAGAATCCCTTTAGCTAAGGCTATTAAATAAGAATTGGCTAAGTCTTCCTAAATTGTTCTGAAAATGCAAGGTATTATGAATAAAGGCCCTGAGATTACCTTCAATTATGTTTTAAGTCCTGAGTGAATATGAAGAACAAACTGTTGAGAACTGGGTTAATGTCTGGGTTCCTGGGCATTAATAATTTCTTGAGTTATCTACTTTAGCTTGACTTCATGCCCTTGATGTTTTAAATTAACACAAATGTTACTGAGATGAAACAATCAGAGAAATAAAGAGGATTTTCCTACACTGATTGCATGAATATCAAATTAGATATAATATCCATAGAAGGATATTCTGATGATGATTTTTTTAAATGATTGTCATCTTATCCTTTTATAACCCAGGCTCCCACTTCAAAGAATTAATAAGTCTTGGGAAAGATCAGCACATCCAGTTATTCCATATCCTGATAAAAATAACTTTTGTAAGTCACTTTGTTATTGCTACCAACACAAGGCCACACATGTAGTTTAATTTCATTATACTAAATTCAATTCAACACATTTATTTAGTGTCTTATGCTATGTACCCCTCAAAATATTTTGCAAACCTTAAAGCAATGTATAAATGCTTATCATCATCATCATCATCATCAAAATAAAAAGAAACAGCTCTTCAGTTGAAAAATTTTTAATGTACTAAGAAGGAGAGGAAAAGAAGGAGAAGCATATGTGCAATATAATATACATATATGTATAATAGATATGAAATCAGTTAAAGTGCCATAGATCAAAGGAGAATTTGAGAAAATTTAAGGAAGTAGAGATTATATTCAGCTGAAACTGAAGGTTGGGGTATTAGAGAGAATTTCATAGAGTCAAGTCAAGTCAAAAAGCTTTTATTAAATGCCTATTTTCTCAGTGACCCTAAGGATACAAAGAAAGACAAAAAATATAGTCCCTGATCTTAAGCAATTCACAGTCTAATACAAACAAGTTATAAATAGGACAATTTAAAGATATTCTCAGAGAGACAGCACTAAAGTTATGGATGATCAAGAAAGTCTTCTTGTTGAAAGCAGAACTTACAGAAAGTTGATACTTGAAGTAATCTAGAGAAGTAGGGAGCTGGAGTCAAGGAAGGAAATTATTTGAGCCATGGGAGCAGCCAGTAAAAATGATCAGTGTCAAGAGATGGAGGAAGTATTTAATTTAGTCTCAACAGATGATTTTAACAGAGAGAGATGATGAAAGAATGAGATTTTGGCATGGGATTGAGTGGGGGTGGTGACCTGAATATTTGGTGGGATGAGAGATGAGGAAACACCAGGAATAAGCTAATAGGCCAGCTGATTGAACTAAACTGTCCACAAAGGGAAGTACTGTCAAGAAAGATAAGAAAGTGAATTTGGACATACATTATTCTAGAGACAATATTGAATTATTCGTGGGTTTGGAACATCATTGTGACTAAGTCCCACATCATTCCTTCTTTTCATACTTAAACTTGAGAAAACTCTCCCCTCCTTTTCTGTCATTATCAACAACTTTCTACAATCTGACTTCTTGACCACATAATTGAATAAAAATTGCTTGTTAAAGTTGTTTATATCTTAATTGCCAGATCTAATGGCTTTTTCTCAATCCTCATCCTTCTTCATCAGTCTGTTTCCTTTGACACTGTTGATCATCTTTTCCTCCTTGATACTTTTTTCTGCTTTTTAAATATTTTTGTAAAATCAATTTCTCGTTTCTCTTTCTACAATAATATAATCTTTTTTGCTAGATCGTCATTTAAAACTCTATCTACTAACTTTTGGTGTCTCTTACAGTTCTATCCTGGGCCCTCTTCTCTTCATACACCATACTATTTCACTTGAAGTTCTCATCAATTGCCAGAAATTCAATTATCATGTCTATGATAATGATTCATCAAACATTCATTATTACCCTCTCTGCCCACCAAGTCTTCCCATCTCTTAATGTTTATTGAACATTTCAGATTGGATGTAGTATACACATTATAAACTGAATTATTTCCAAGACTGAACTTACTATCTTTCCCTGAAAATCCTCCCTTCTTCCTACTTTCTTATTACTGTGAAGTCACCACCATTCTCCCAGTCAACTTAGGTTTGAAACTTGGATACCATCCTTCATGACTCTTTACTTTCTACCACTCTCTCCTATATGTAATCAGTTGCTAAGTCCTATTAATTTCACTTTTGCAACATCTCATGAATATATCTTCTTCTTTCCATTGACATCTTCATTACCCTAGCTCAGTCTTTCATTAGTCATATCAGGAATAAATTACTGATTAGTCTACTTGCCATAAATCTCTACTCAGTATAGTCCAACCTTTATTCAGATGACAAAGTGTTCTTCCACATTCATAGGAAGAACTGTGGGAGTAGAAACACAGAAGAAAAACATATGATAGATTGTGTAGTTTGATAGGAATATGATTAAGTATTTGATGTTAAATGATTACTGCAAAGATGAATGACATAGAAATAGGTTTTGAACAATGATACATGTATAACCCAGTGGAATTGCTTGTCAGCTTCAGGAGTGGGGAGGAAAGAGCCAGCAAGGGGTGGAATCATGAATCATGGAACCATGGAAAAATATTCTAAATAAAAATAATAAAAACTGTAAATAAAAAAAGAATGTGAACTCCTTGAAAACAAAGATTATCTTTTTTCTTTGTATTCTCAATATTTATTACAGTGTTTGGCACATAGTAGACAATAAATGTTTATTGACCAACTGATTTACATGGTTAGACCTGTTCCTTAAAATAGGTATTCTGTTTTATTTAGCATATTTTGTTTTTAGAACACCATCATTAGTATATCTCCTCTCTTCTACTAGTCACTGACTCTTCCCATGTAACAAAAAATAAAAAATGGGAGAGGAAGCCCAACAAAATTAACAAACATGTCAGCCAAGTACAATCGTATTTGAAATGTTTCTGATCCACAGTTCCTACCTATTTAAGGGAAGGAAAATCAATTTTCTTTTTTATTTTTTGTCTGAAATAAATTCTGGTCATCAAAATTACACAATATTCAGTTTCATTTTGTAATTGTAGTTGGTGTTACTCTTTCCATTTGCCATTATTTTCCCTGATTTTCTCTCTTCATTCTGTATCAGTTTATATATTTTCCCATGCTTCTCTGAATTCCTCATATTTATGATTTTCTTATTGCTTGATAATATTTTCTTATACACAATTTCTTTATCCATTTCCAAAATGATTGGATTCACTTTGTTTATGGTTTTTTGAATTAATGCTGCCATTAAAATTTTGTTGTATGTGACAGTCTTTTGTTTTTGACCTCTTTGCAGAAGTTTCTGGGTCTGAGGATGAAAATTTCAGTCCTCCCCATATCATTTTTGTGGCACTACTCCAAATTACTTTTCAAAACAATAACACCAACTCACAATCCTCCTTATAAGGTGTTAGTAGGCCTATCTTTTTGTAATCTTTCGAATGGAAATTCCAATTTTTGTCATCTTTATTATTTTTCTGTGCATAAAGCAAAATCTTAGGGTTATTTGGATTTGTATTATTGTGATTGGTATATATTTTCTCAGTAAATTGTAATGCAAAGGTGTCAAATATGTGCATGTGGCCGGCAAAAATATCTATGTGTGTTCTGAAACATACTCCAATGCATTCCAATCTAGACTGAAATATAATTGTGAAACATTTAATAAAATAAAGATACAATAAAACATGGATATTATTATATTTTCTTTTTTAATTTAAATTTATTTGTTATATTAAAATTCTCTTCCTCCATCCCCTCACCCATTATAGAATATGTCATTTGACGAAAAGATATATGTATATATACCTTGCTTATTTCTACTTAACAATTCTTTCTCCAGAGATGGACATACACAGGTCATTCTTAAAAAATATTTTTGTTGCTGCAAAAATGTTCTCTTGGTTATGCTCATTTCACTTTTCATAATTTCTTCGAGGTCTTTCTATGATTTTTAGAAATTAACTTGAGACCAAGAAAACCTCTCACTTGGAGTACTCTAGTGTCCAAGGGAAGGAAGGCTGTGAACTGGGACAAAAGAAAGTTCCATATCCATTTCTGGGGACTGTCGAATAGGACAAATGCCAATTGGCAGCCTAGTTAACATTTTTCTAGTTGTGGGTGATAAATATAAGTTGGGTTGAGAAAGGCACAGGTACACCAAGTGGCATTCCTAGGTAGGGAAACAGAGGTAGTCAATCCAGAAGGAAGAAATGTTGGAAGAAAGAAGAAGCAGTGTGACTCAAACTCCAAGAGTAGAATAAGTTGTCAGTTCCTGCATCTAACATCCTAGAGAGAAAGAAGCAAGTCAGGAATACTAGACTAATAAGGAGCTTATGGAGGCAGCTGGGTGACTTAGTGGATTGAAAGCCAGGTTCAGAGATGAGAGGTCCTGGGTTCAAACCTGACCTACCTGTATTACCCTGGGCAAGTCACTTAACTCCCATTGCCTAGCCCTTAACACTCTTCTGCCTTAGAATCAATACACAATATTGAAAAGACAAAGGTTCTGTAGGGGCCAGCAATCAGATCTCTGGATCAGACCAGATGGGGTCTGATTTGGGGAGCAATGGAAGATTGCAGATCCCAGTCTGTCCATGAGATCCCATAATACCATGACAATTAATATTCCCAAGAAATCAAACAGAATCAACCCAGACCTTCTCTCCAGAAGCGAAGTAGAACCTTGCTATCAAGTCCAACGTCTACAAGTAGGCTGGAAAAAAAAAGAAAGGAAGGAAGAAAGAAAAGAAAGAAAGAAAGAAAGAAAGAAAGAAAGAAAGAAAGAAAGAAAGAAAGAAAGAAAGAAAGGAAGGAAGGAAGGAAGGAAGGAAGGAAGGAAGGAAGGAAGGAAGGAAGGAAGGAAGGAAGGAAGAATTGCTATGGTGGTAGGGCAACTCAATATAAATATACAGAAGAAGAAAATGACTCTAAAATATCTATAAGCAAAGCCTCAGAGGAAAACAGCTTAGATACAAAGTGAAATGGAATTTCTAGGGAAAATGAAGCAAGAGTTGTTTAAGTTGTTTTGTTTTTCAATTTAATAAATCAAATGAGATTCTTTCAGGAAAAAAATGGAAAATAAGTGAGAGAGATAGAACAAGACTGATAATGATATCTGGACAGATTGAATTCCCAAAGAGGAATGGTTTCTAAGTGATGGTGGCAGAGTAAGTCTTGATATAACTATAGAACATAAGACCATTAAATCATAAATTTGAAGCTGGAAGTAACTTTATAGTTAACTTAGTCAAAGTTCATTATTTTGTAGTTAAGAAAACTGAGACACAGATAGGTTAAGTGATTTGCAAAATGTCTCATTGGCAATAAGTAGCAGTGTTGGGATCTGAAACCAGACCCTCTGATTCCAAATCCAGTCCTTTCCCCCTCATTCCCCACTGCCTCTCATGAAGGAAAAGAAACAGATGTTTCTACAAGTCTAGAGTAAGAGGAATAGGGGTATTGTGAGGCAGCTCAAATGAAATGATAGATAAAAATACGTTGGCAACTTTGAAGTGCTCTATAAATTCCATTTGTCATTGCTATTGTTTTGATGGTGGTTGTTGTCCTACACTCATCAGGCCTCCTGTCTGGTGATGACTTTATTCCTCCAGCTTTCTACTATACTTCTGATGAGCACAAGCATCTTATATATAGCAATACAAAGGTGTGCTGCTAGATAGCTAACAACCTCCAGGAGGGAAAAAGTATGATGACACATTTCAGTTTAATTTGCATTGTTAAAAATTTCTTAAATCTAGACTATCAACAAAACAATAACCGAAGTCCTGATTCCTTGTGATAGCTAATATCTGAGGCATAAGTACTCACACTATAATTTAAAAATGGATTCTTTTAAAGCCAATTAGAGCTGGCTTTAGCAAACCTTCGGTTGAGAAGGAGCACACAATACTTAAAAAAAGGTGAATTAAAGCAGTATTTTGTAAGGGCAACCACAACTTCAAAGTTACAGAATATAGGAGAAGCATGAGGGAAATGTATCTAAAATGAATAGAAATGGATTTATGTTATAACAGATTGCAGAGGTTACATAACAGGACCAGATATCTAAATTAGAACATAACAATAGGAATGTGGTTAATGATGAAGGGATGAGAAGTGGTGGCAGGAGAAGAGATGGTTTATTCTTAAGCAATGGATATTTTCACATTACTTAGATTGGAAGGATAAGAGGTGAAAATTTGCTAGCCATAAGGAATATAGCACCTTTTGACTCATTGCATAGAGTTCATCCATCAAGCTAGTTCAAGCAAATAAAAAAAAACTCAGCTAAAATGAATTTTTGAAGACCTAGTCTACCATAGCATTTGAATTACTTGGACCTATAAATATACATAGCATCATTCTTGGCTGAAGAAGACTAGTATAAATTATATACCAACTGACTGGAACATTCCTAGCAGAATCCACCTTCACTTGGTGTGTATTATGTAATCTTGGCTCTTTGTGTTCACAAAGAGACACAAAGCTTCTTAGAGTTAGCATCAAAACCAGGAAAAAGATGTATAAACTGTGGGTTTCTAGTAAATAGTTTTTAGTACATTCAGACATAGAGCCATTTTCACATAGTCAAGTAGAAAAAGAGTTGCACAAAATTATGTTTATATCTTAATTCATACTACACAATTGTATTCTCACCTTGCTCCTTCATTTGAAACTTTACACATTTTAATAATGTAATATATCATTTTTCAACCCTAAAAAATGAGAGATATACTTGAATGAAAATATTCTTTTCAAGTACTCTGATTTTCCTGTACTTACTGAGTGGCAATGTCCTTCATATTTTCCTTTGATATTCATATACCCCAATTTTGTTTTATCAGTTTTAATTTTAATTTTTTGAGTAAAGTCATTTTCTAATATTCGGCTTTTATGGAAATCATTAGAAAGGCTTTTCCTTTTCCTTCATGATATGAAACGCTTTCTCTCCAATTATAATAAAACTTGTAAAAAAAGATAACACCTCCCTTGGTAAATGAGAAACTACAGTAAGTATTCCTCAGTGAGAGCTCATGCCATATTGACATCTCAAATAAAAGAAGAAGAAAAGATCATGCATTTTAAATGATTTGGATTGAAACTAAGGAGGTAAATACATCCAATTCTAGTTAAATAAGAATTTTATTTTCTGTTACAGACATAGAATTCTTCCTCAAGATTATATACCCTATTTAAATATATACCATGGCATATAATGATGATAATAATAAAAGTAAAATATCTAGTGTTTATGTAATACTTTGAGACTTACCAAGTAATCATCTTTGATTCTCATTACAATCTCATTAGAATTTTTTTTATTATTTCCACTTTTACAAAAAAGTAAACTGAATCTGAGCAAGATTTAGTGACTTGCTTAAGCTCACACAGTTAATAATACCTGAGGCAAGATTTAAACACTGCTCTTCCTGACTCCAAGTCAAATGTTCTAGCCACTTTACAACCTGATATTTGAAAAAAATAGGACAGCAATATCATACACAAATATAATTGTACTTTTTTTTATTGAATCTCCATTGTTATAACCAGCACAAATGCTTAGGCACAGGGCCTGCTGTATTTCTTGGTTTTGTTCAGTTAGTGCAGAGAAACAAAATAACATTCCAAAACTAGAAAATTTTTCAACCATCACCTAGTCTAATTAATACTCAAAAAATGCCCAACAGAACATGCATCCCCATTATAACATATCCAAAATTGACCATTTAGTTTCTGCTTGAAGTCTTGTAGGGTGAGGGAAACCCCTACTCCCAGTCCTCCAATTCTACTTTATTACAGTTCTAATCATCATTGAGATTTTTCCTCCCTTCAAACTTATAATATCCTTTTTGCAACTTCCATCCATCATTTTTCTTCTAGTTCTTCCCCTCTTATTAAAGGAACATGTTTAAATCTTTCTTCAAATACTTAAAAAGCAGTGCTTTCTCCAAGTCTTCTCTTTGAGAGGCTAAACATCTCAACTCTTCAACTGATCTGGCATAGAATCAAGGCACTCATAATTTGGATGGCCTTGGTCTGAACAAACTCACATTTATAAATATCTTTTCTACATTCTGGTGCCTAAAATTGATCACAGTGTTTCAGATATCATCATACTAGGGTAGACTATGGGAAGAACAATATATCCTTTAACCCTGAAATTATGCCTTTCTTGAAATGGAACAAGATCAATTTTTATTAATTTTATTTCCATTCATTAAGAAAGTTTTTAATGCCTTTTATTTTTATTTCACCATAACTTCAAAATAGATTCCTCCAATATAATACTACACCACAATAGAATTTGAGTCCCTCATTTCTGCAAAAGAAAATGGTGAATAGGGGAAGAGTTTTTTGGACGTTTTTGTATGACTGGTTCAATTTATTTTTTCTCAGGTTATGTTATATAAGTTCTCTATTTCTCATTCTATTGATCTGGGTGTGATGTACTTTTGAAAATAATTGTATATTTCATTAAAGGTATCCTTTTTATTTACAAACAATTGAATAGTAGCTTATAATAATGACTTTATGCCCTTTTATTCATTTTTATATTGGCAAATTCTTTTCTTCTCATCAGACTGACAATTTATTTTGCTTTTTAAAATTTAAAATTTCCAGGTTTTATTAACCTAATGTTTTGTTGTAGTTGTTTGCTTAAAAATGTACTTGCATCTTTTATTATTAAAATTTCCAATTTTCCTTTTTAAAAACTCTTTTTCTTTGTTAGTTGCACATCCAAATCATTGATTTATTATTTCTCTCTTGTTTAATAAAGTAGTTTGAGAGAAATTTATCCTGAAGACTGATTTGGACGCACATCAAAAATATTGATGTACTATCTCAAAGTTGTTAATTTCTTTAATTAAATGTTTCTAGGATGTATTCTTTCACTCCAATTGACAGGATTAAATTTTAAATTTGAATCCTAACTTTAAAGGTCTTTTTTTTGCTTATACTCTTGATTGTACTCTATTTAATAACGAATTCTTAACATTCTTGCCTCCTTTATTTTTGTGAGATTTCTAAGATTTATGCCTGTTTTCATGAACATCAGAGCAGTATGTATATTCCTAGTATTCCTTTCACTAATTATCCAAAATATAGTATATCCCACCAATGATATGCTAATAAATGCTTACTTAATAAACAGTTCTTGGGGAAATATACATGACATATTTTTATGTTAATCTGCTTTATTAACATTTTTCCATCACTTTCTTATGTACAATGATAATAAAAAATTTTTAAAAATACCAAGACAAAGGAGTGAAGGGGACTTTCCACATAGGATTTCAAGGCTGGCCTGAGTTTCTAGGTTGAAAGGTTTCTGGGGCCAGGTAGAAAAAATTTTGAGAGCACTTTGGGGGAGTTACAAATCTTTGTTTCCTATAAACTCTCTGTTTTCTGAACACAACATTCCATCTCTGTCTTTTCTGTGACATTCACAGGATGATTCACGCTTGGAATGTTCCAGTTTAAATTCCTGGAGCCCCAGCTATCTTCAGATCTTAGCTCAAAGTTACTTTCTCTGAACAACTTTTTCTGATTTCCTTCAGTTATCAGTGTCCTCCCCAACATAAACTTGTTTTATTCGTTCTTTAAGTTATCTGTCTGTATGTGATCTGTTTTCCCTTAGTACGCTGTATTGGCAATATGCTTCTGGCCTGCATAAGTTCCCTCCTTACCTTTGAGAAGATGGGATTAATTCTACCCTGACCATTTCTAGATTTAATCTGAGATCCCCATGTGCAAAAGTGGGTGACAAATCAGAATCGACTGACTGCCCCTAAGTCCTAAGCAAAGCTTTAGCTATAATTGGTATATATAAAGTGGAAGGAGAGCACAGGAAGTGAGAAAAGGAATGGTCTTTATAAATTGCAAGAACTTCCTGTGGAGAAAGTCTTTGGCCTTCAAATTGACCCTGGAGGAGTTCTGGGTGAGGACTGAGGATGGCTTTCCCTTAGAACTACCATGTGGGGTAGTGAAAAAGACTGACTCCCTTCCTTGGCTTTTTTCTGGAGATACTAGCCTCTGGAGGAGCCCCTCATCTAGAAGAGGCCTCATGGCTAAACCCTTGTTAATTGACTTTTAAGCTCTCCGGCTGGGGCTTCTACAGCCCTGTTGGAGTAAAGCCAGGGATTGAACACATAGTCTAGCTGATTAAGCTATATCTCTTACTCTGCCCTCTTTCTGATTTTCTTACTTTCACTCTTTCTCTAATAAGTTGCTAAAAAATCATTTTGAATTAATTAAATTCCTGGCAACCATACTCATATATTCAGTCCTATCATAATATTTTTACCATTTATACTTTATCAGTTACCAGCAATGCTACATGGCTAGAAATTATGGTATCATACAAACTCTTACTTATTAAAATTAAAAATTATTAAAACAAAATACAAAATTTAAATTATTACAACTTAAATTAAAAAAATTTTTTTTTAAAAAAGTAAAAGATAAAAAATACCTCTACCAACAAAATTTGTCAAAGGTTCATGCTATTGTGAGAGGAAGAGCATTCCTAATATCTATTCTGTATATTTATTAGCAGAGGCTAATAGGAAATGAGATGGTGGTTATACTAATGGCAGAAGCAACTTCTCATATTATTAATTCATATTTGTTTCAGTAAAGCGCAAAACTCAATAGCCCACAAAAGTAACTTGAAATAATCCATTAAAATCAGTTTTTATTCATAAATGACTTTACCTCATCAAATAAAAGTTCAAATTCATTAGAAAATTACTTTTCTCTTCATTACATTTGTTTTCTGTCTTTTTTTTAATTTTTTTAACATTTATTAATATTCATTTTTAACATGGTTACATGATTCATGCTCCTCCTTTCTCCTTCACCCCCCGAACTCCCCCCACCCATGGCCGATGCGCATTTCCACTAGTTTTGTCATGTGTCCTTGATCAAG
>NC_058134.1:276746334-276785799 GCF_016433145.1 Gracilinanus agilis | reverse complement strand
TTCTAATTGCTCGACTCTAGCCTTTAGGGACTGGTTATCGGCTATAATCTTTTGGTTTTCGGCTATAATCTTTTGGTATTCCTTTTCAATCTTGTCATTTCTGGTGTTCAATTTGCTTATCAGTTCATTTGATTTCTGAGCCTCACTTTCCAATTGCAAGATTCTACCTTTTAAACTGTTATTTTCTTGCCAGATCTCTTCCATTTTCCTCAGAATCTCAGTTTTGAACTCTTCCATAGCTTGTGAGGAGTTTTCCTTATTTGAGGAGGGTCCGGATGCTTGTTTGTTCTCCTCCTCTGTTTGCTCGGTTGTCTGGATTTTCTCTGTGTAAAAGCTGTCGAGTGTTAAAGACTTCTTCTTTTTGTTATTATTCTTTCTCTTCTGAACCTCCTGATGCTGAGTAGCCATCTTTAGCCCAGCAGCTTCTCAGCTTTATCCTCGGGCTCAGTGTCTGTTCCCAATCTATTGGCTCCTGAGGTCTGAATTCTGGTTTTTTCCAAGGTCAAGCCCCCTGGTGGGCCCTCTTGCTTGATCCTCTGCTGGAGGTTTCTTTACAAGTCTCAGGGCGCTGCTTCCACAGTCGTATACCCGTCTGCACTGGTTCCCCACTTAGGCTTAGTTCTGCCTCCACCCACGCCTCTACTCAGCGGGCACTCTGCGCGCCCAGCGTCCTGCTCCGGCGCGCGCGCTCAGATTTCGCGTGCTTTTTTTTGACTTAATGGGGTCCTAAGTCTTGCTGCTGTCAGGAACAGGTCCCGGAGCTGCTGATGACTCGATGGGTGCCCCAAACTTGCTCTATTTCTTTTTAGCTGGGTTCGGAGCTATAGGTGAGTGTGGAGGGGGTGGGGGTGGGGCGGTTGCTCAGCTCGCGATTGAGTGAGTGGGAGCCCTTTTTAGCCTGGAAATGTCTCGATTCCACATACCTTCCACGCTGTGCCCTGTTGTGGGGTTCCTCCGTTCGTCTGGACTTGTTTTTATGTCCCCTTGAGGAGTTTTGTATGTTTCGGTCAGGAGAGGTTAAGAGCTGCTTCTTACTCTGCCGCCATCTTAACCCGGAAGCAAGATTATTTCTTTTACTTGGAAACTCTTGAATTTTGCAATTTTATTTCTGGGTGTTTTCTTTTCTTGATCGAATGCCGCAAGTGTTCTATGAATCCTTTCAATGTCTATATTGCCCTCTTGTTGTAGGACTTCAGGGCAATTTTGCTGAATTATTTCTGTCAGTATGGAGTCCAGGTTTCTATTAATTTCTGGTTTTTCTGGAAGACCAATTATTCTCAAATTGTCTCTTCTAGACCGGTTTTCTTGGTCTGTCACTCTCTCATTGAGATATTTCATGTTTCCTTCTATTTTTTTCAGTCTTTTGACTTTGTTTTATTTGTTCTTGTTGTCTTGAGAGATCATTAGCTTCTACTTGCTCAATTCTAGCCTTTAGGGATTGATTTTCGGCTATAATCTTTCGGTTTTCGGACATAATCTTCTGGTTTTCGGACATAATCTTCTGGTATTCTTTTTCAATCTGGTCATTTCTGGTGTTCAATTTGCTTATCAGTTCATTTGATTTCTGAGCCTCACTTTCCAATTGCAAGATTCTACCTTTTAAACAGTTATTTTCTTGCCAGATCTCTTCCATTTTCCTCAAAATCTCAGTTTTGAACTCTTCCATAGCTTGTGAGGAGTTTTCCTTATTTGAGGAGGGTCCGGATGCTTGTTTGTTCTCCTCCTCTGTTTGCTGGGTTGCCTGGGTTTTCTCTGTGTAAAAGTTGTCGAGTGTTAAAGACTTCTTTTTCTTGTTGTTATTCTTTCTCTTCTGAGCTTCCTGAGACTGGGTAGCCATCGTTAGCCCAGAAGCTTCTCAGGTTTATCCTCATGCTCAGGGTCTGTCTGCGGTCTATTGGCTCCTGAGGTCTGAGGTCTGGTTTTTTACAAGGTCAAGCCCCCTGGTGGACCCCCTTGCTTCATCCTCTGCCGGAGGTTCCTTTACAAGTCTCAGGGTGCTGCTTCCACAGTCGTACACCCGTCCACGCTGGTTCCCCACTCAGGGTTTCAGAGCTTTAGTTCCTGGCTGTGTCTGCCTCCACCCACGCCTCCGCCCCTGCCTATGCTCTGAGCCTTCGCTCTGAGCCGGAGTTCTGCGCCCTGCATCCACTCTCTGCTCCCGCCCTCAGATTTCGCATGCGTTTTTTGGCTTATTGGGGTCCTAAATCTTGCTGCTCTCAGGAACAGGCCCCGGAGCTGCCAATGACTGGATGGGTGCCCCAAACTTGCTCTATTTCTTTTTAGCTGGCTTCAGCGCTATAGGTGTTGTGTGTGGAGGGGCTGGGGTTGGGGTGGTTGCTCAGCCCGTGATTTAGTGAGAGCTGTTTCACCCCTTTATAGCATGGAGATGCCTCGATTCCATGTACCTTCCACACTGTGCCCTGTTGTGGGGTTCCTCCGTTCATCTGGACTTGTTTTTATGTCCCCTTGAGGAGTTTTGTGCGTTTCAGTCAGGAGAGGTTAAGAGCTACTTCTTACTCTGCCTCCATCTTAACCCGGAACCTCTCTGTCTTTTTCTGTGCACAAAAACAGATGATGAATGGGAACAAGGAACATTTTTCAGCAACATGTTATATAAACAGCCATCAGCATTTTAAAAGCACCAGGTGGATCAGATTATCCATTCATTTGTCAGTAGTCAAATACCCCTAACCATTTACACAGGTCAAATAAATCCATGCCCATCCATCTTTATTATGTGCCAGTTAAGTATTTACTCTCCCTCCGCAAATACATTTTTAAAAGAACAGATTCATTGTGATGACAATAAATATTTTTAGGTTATAGAGACTGATGTCTTTGATTTTCATATACAGAGTTTTAAAAAATTAAATATATCGTTATCTTACAGAGTAATATATTAATCATTCTTCTCTCATATATGTGTTTTCTGAATACTTGGTCCATCTGAGTCCACAAAATATTTTATCAATTAACATGTATTTCTTCATAAAACAGTAATCGAACTTTTAAACCCAATTTTCTAAAAGATCTAATCAGAGATATGTATAACTGAGAGAAGGAAGGGATGAGCAGAGAAATGTAAGAAGATCACATACCAAGTGTTAAGGATGACTGATTGACTAATCACTGGTATCTACACACTGTCAACTCTAGCAGAAGGAGATGAACATATTGAATGAACTTTATGTATCAAATTTATAGAAGGGAAAAGTAAAGACTCACATTATAGGCAGACATGGATGGGTTATGATCCAAAATGATTATAAGTAAAGACATAATATATCTCTCTTGTCCCTAGTGTATATTTCAGTATCTGACCCAGAATAGATGCTTAATAAGTATTTATTAGGAAGAATTAAATATTTCAGACCCATCAACATACCAATATGAAATACCTTATTAGAGTAAGTCTGATCCTCAGTTTACGCATCTGTAAAAGTAGAAGGTGGAACTGAGTAATTTCTTCAAGTTTTAAAAATTTATAATTATAATTTCAGCATTTTGGAAAAAATATTAATTCGGTCTCTCTGGAAACAATATCAGCAAGATGTTATGTTTCAAGGAAAGGGTCAAAGAAGAGGAAGATTTTTCAAATACATAAAATATCACTAAATAAAGACCTCAGTGATGAAATTAGATGATGAAATAGAGTGGTGAAATTAAAACAGTTCTCAAAGCCCTTAATTTACTTAATAAAATCACTCTACAAGCTGGTAGATCTACCTCAATATATAAAAAGGGCTTAATTTTATTGTAACTAATTTAACGGCATTTGTCCTCAACTTTTCTTAATGACTGGGTATTAAAATACTCAAAGATGACCCAATTTTAAATTACCCAATTCTGTTGTTTCATTACCATGTGAATTGAACTTGGGCATGAAATACTATTGCATCTCCCAACTCCTTTTAATATATTCTAACAGTTGCACCAATAGGAAACACATGTTTCCCAGAAAGATTTTAAGAAGATACACATTATCATGCTTTTCATATGTTAGCTGTTAGATTATTTTGGAATAAGTTAGCAACAGATGCTGACAGTTCCATACATACTGTACGAATTATATAGATAGAAAATCTAAATATTCTGAATGTGTTTTACAATCCATAAACCTTGTTCCTAATAGGTGATGGTGAGGAAAAGTCATATTTGTTTATAGAATTGAATTTTATTGTTCTTAATTTGTCCATCGAATTGGAAGATGTGTATTAGAACCCATAAAATTGAAATTAGGCAATATTCTTCAAGATTCTTTTCCACTTAAGAAGTATCTTTTTGGCAAAGAGGGGTTAGTATGTTTCAGCTCGTGTATAATGGCATAGTTAAAGAAATGCACCTGCTGGTAGAGTGTTAATTAGTCATGTTCTACATGTCACTGCTAGCTTTAATTCACAGAGCTCCAGAAGTTGTTACTTTCTTACTTGATAAATTATTCTTTGTTCATTTAGCATTTAATATCTTCCCAATAGTGCTTAGACAGTATTCCAAATTGCTATTATCCAGTATTCTTGAAATCATTTTTGCTAATGTTAGTAAGAACAAAGGACTTGTCTCATGTCAGCTTCTGAAACTCCTTTTGCTTCACTTGCAAAGTTATTTAAAGACAACTCAAAGATAACTACAACCATTGCCAAAGTGACTAACATTATTTTTGTGGCTTTAGCTCTCTCAGCATTAAAATTCCATGCTTCTTAAAATGATTATTATTTATTTAAAATGTTTTAATTATTATCTTATTTATTTTTAAAAACTAGAGCTTTAAGAGTGTGAAGAATAGAGAGAAAAGTAATTTTTAAAATAGTGAAGAAATGTAGGAAGGGGGAACAAAGAGGGAGAGTATTACATTAAATACTTCAAACTGAAAAGCATTCATCTCTACCCAATTACTCCCAGAAAAACTATGATATAATGCCTCAAAATGAATTCTGGAGCAGCATAACCCACAAAAAAAAGACTGGGTGAAGTAATTTTTCAGCCCAATACAACTTAGAAGGCTGGCACAAGGGATCTGGAGTACCAGGGTAGAAGTGTAGCACAAAGCAGTGTGCCAGCGCAGAATCCACAGGTCCTGGGCATAGCTAAAGCAGCAGCAAAGCATTTCAAAGACCTCAGTCACAAAAAGTAAAGGTCAGACAACTTCTCAGAAGTTTATTACAAAGGTCCCTTTTGTGACTCAGGGACAAGAGTTATTTTGCATTGTCCATACACAGAAACAGGTCATAGACAGGAGCCATGATCTTAGGCTGAGGAGAAGCACTCTCAGACCCCAGTGCCTGTTGCCACAGGGGAGAAGGGGACACTGGTTACAATTCTAAGGGGAAAAAGAATGCTTAGGTGTGCTCACAGACAAAAGCATAGGCCAGGAGAGTATTAAATTCACATCTCCTTTCATTATACCACTTTGGAAGAACTGAAAGCAAATATATCCCCAGCAGCTTGCACAAAGATCATAAACACTTGGAACAGTGTTTCCTTCACCACAGTTACAGAGCACAACTAAAAAAAGGATTTTTGTAATAAAAGAAAAGAAAAAGGCTGAAAAATGAGCAAAAACAAGAACAAAAAACCTCAGCATAGGAAGTTATTTTGGAGATGGTGAAGACCAAAATGTAGAAGACAATAAGGTCAATACTGCTGTATCCAAAACCTCCACAGGAAAAAAATATTAATTGCTCTCAAGCCCCCAAAGAATTAATGGAAGCTCTCAAAAGGAACTTTTAAAATCAAATAAGAGTGGTGTAAGAATTTTGGGGAAAAGAAATGAGAGTAACTCAGGAAAATAATGAAAAAAGTGTCATTAGCTAGGTAAAAGAGGCACAAAAATACTGAAAAAATTTAATATCTTAAAAAACAGAATAAGCCATTTGGTAAAAGAAAGAATCACAAAAATCCACTGAAGAGAGAAACTACATAAAAAGCAGAATTGGCCAAATGAAAATAAGACATACAAAAATGCATTGAAGAGGACTTCTTGAAAGCCAGAATTGCCCCAATGGAAAAAGGCAATGGAAAATTTTCATGGAGAAAACTCTTTAAAAATGACAATAGGCTAAATGGAAGAGATAGAACAAAAGTTCAAGTCAAGAAAACTGCCTATTCATGTTCCTTGACCCTTTGTCAATAAATTTGAGAAATGAGACATTCGTCAGAGGATTTTAGATGACATTTTTTCTCAATTTGTTGCTTCCCTTTTAATTTTGGTTGCATTGGTTTTGTTTGTACAGAAATTTGTTAATTTAATACAATCAAAATTATTCATTTTGTATTTTGTAGTGATCTCTCTTTTGCTTAGTCTTAAATTCTTTCCTTTTCCATAGATCTGACAGATATACTACTCTATGTTCATCTAATTTGTTTATGATTTCCCTCTTTATAATTAAGTCATTTACCCACTCTGAGTTAATATTGGTATAGTGTGAGAGATGTTGATCTAAATCAAATCTCTACCATACTGTTTTCCAATTCTCCCAGCAGTTTTTGTCAAATAGTGTGTTCTTGTCCCAAAAGCTAGGATCTTTGGGCTCATTGAACACTATCTTGCTACTGTCATTTACCCCTTGTCTGTTCTATTGATCCACCCTTTTATCTCTAAGCCAGTACCATATTCTATTGATGATCAATGCTTTATAGTACAGTTTGAGATCAGGTAAAGCTATGTCTCCATCCTTCACATTTTTTATTAGTTCCCTTGATATTCTTGATCTTTTATTCTTCCTGATGTACTGTGTAATATTTTTTCTAATTCTATAAAAAAATTTTTGGTAGGTTGATAGGTATAGCGCTGAATAAGTAAATTAATTTAGGTAGGATTGTCATTTTTATTAAATTACCTCATCCTACCCATGAGCAATTGATACTTTTTCCAATTGTTTAGATCTAGTTTTATTTGTGTGAATAGTTTTGTAGTTATGTTCATATAATTCCTGAATCTTTCTTGACAGGTAGATTCCCAGGTATTTTATCTTGTCTAGAGTAATTTTTCTAACACTTGCAGCTGGATTTTGTTGGAAACATGTATGTGGGTTTATTTTGTACTCTTCAACTTTGCTAAAGTTATTCATTATTTCAACTAACTTTTTATTTGATTTTCTTGAATTCTCTAGGTATACTATTATGTCATCTGTAAAGAGTGATAATTTAGTTTCCTCATTTTGCACTTTGATCCCTTCAGTTTCTTTTTCTTCTCTAATTGATACCATTAACATTTCTAGGACAATGATAAATAGTAATGATGATAATGGGTATACCTGCTTCTCTCCTGATCTTATTGGAAAAGTAACTTATTATCCCATTAGAAATAATACTTCTTGATGGTTTTAAATAAATTCATTATTTTGAGGAAAGGTCCTTCTATTCCTATAATTTCTAGTGTTTTCTTTTTTTTTAATAATTTTTATTGTTTAGAAAAGTTATCATGGTTACATGATTCATGAAATTACTTTCCCCCTCCCCCCCCGAATTCCCCCACCACCACCAAAGCCAATGTGCATTTCCACTGGTTTTAACATGTGTCTCCAATCAAGACTTATTTCCAAATTGTTGATAGTTGCATTGGTGTGTGTAAGAGGGAAATTTAGGTATTTTATAGATATGTATTTAAAGTGTGGCCTCCAGGAATCAACAATTCAGGTTAATTCCGTAATTAAATCAGACCCAAGTCAGGATCAGGTTAGGCAGTTTATTTACAATTAGGAAGGTAAAGATATAGGAATAAAGAGAAAGGGAGAGGCTAGTCCAGGCCTAAGGAGGCCTGGACTAGAGAGAAGGTTAAAAGGCTAAATAAATTAGCTGCAAGCCTCAAGGCCTAGCAACCAGATAGGCTAGTGCCTACTTAAGGCAGAGTTTGGAAGCTGCCTAGGTTGGCCAAGGAAGTCAGCCTAACTTACCCACATGACAATACAGAGTAGACACTGTCTGTGGTCTCAGGAGCTCCTCCAGCACCAAGTTCAAGGCAGGAACTGCCTCCACAGGAAGTAACCAACATACTTAAAGAGATAGTGTCTTTCGACACTTCCCATGGGTCCACCTCTAATTCAAGTGGACAAATGGCAGTCTCTACATTGATTTGGACTGCCCAAAGGGCAGTCCCTTGTTCTTGATTTGTTATTTATTGTCACGTGTGGGTAACTCATCTCCCCTCCCCACTAAGGGAGGTGGGAATGACCTCATCTCAGGTAGGTAGAGTTTTGACTATAGAATGGACTAGAGCTAATTTTATTTACACATGTGGTAGATTCGAGACTACTTCCCCAATGATATCTGCCTCAACCCATGTATTCAAGCAGGTGCTTTTCTTCTGTGGTTACACTCCTGTAGTTCTTCCTCTGAATGTGGGTAGCTTTCTTTTCCATAAGTCCCTCAGAATTGTCCTGGGTCATTGCATTACAGCTAGCACAGAAGTCCATTACATTAGATTTTACCACAGTGTATCAGCCTCTGTGTACAATGTTCTTCTGGATCTGCTCCTTTAACTCTGCATCAATTCCTGGAGGTCTTTCCAGTTCACATGGAATTCCTCCAGTTTATTATTCCTTTGAGCAAAATAGTATTCCATCACCAGCATATACCACAGTTTCTTCAGCCATTCCCCAATAGAAGGGCATACCCTTGTTTTCCAGTTTTTTGCCACCACAAAAAGCACAACTACAAATATTTTCGCACAAGTCTGTTTATTTATGATCTCTTTGGGATACAAACCGAACAATGGCATGGCTAGATCAAAGGGCAGCCAATCTTTTATAGCCCTTTGAATGTAGTTCCAAATTGCCATCCAGAATGGTTGGATCAGTTCACAGCTCCACCAGCAATGCATTAATGTCCCAATTTTGCCACATTCACTCCAACATTCTCTTCCCTACATTCATTTTAGCCAATCTGCTAGGTGTGAGGTGATACCTCAGCGTTCTTTGATTTGCATTTCTCTAATTATTAGAGAATTTCTCATGTGCTTATTGATGCTTTTGATTTCTTTATCTAAAAATTGACTATTCATGTCCCTTGCCCATTCATAGATTGGGGAATTGCTTGATTTTTTATACAATTGATTTAACTCCTTGTATATTTGAGTAATTAGACCCCTGTCAAAGTTTTTTGTTATGAATATTTTTTCCCAATTTGTTGTTTCTCTTCTGATTTTGACTACATTGTTTTTGTTTGTACAAAAGCTTTTTAATTTAGTATAATCAAAATCATTTATTTTACATTTTGTAATTTTCTCTAACTCTTGCTTGGTTTTAAAATCTTTCCTTTTCCATAGATCTGACAAGTATACTATTCTGTGTTCACTTAATGTGTTTATAGTTTCCCTCTTTATATTCAGGTCATTCACCCATTCTGAATTTATCTTGGTGTAGGGTGTGAGATGTTGATCTAAACCTAATCCCTCCCATATTGTTTACCAAATTTCCAAGCAGTTTTTGTCAAATAGTGGATTGTTGTCCCAAAAGTTGGGCTCTTTGGATTTAT
The DNA here is from genome assembly GCF_016433145.1 of Gracilinanus agilis. Classification (NCBI taxonomy): domain Eukaryota; kingdom Metazoa; phylum Chordata; class Mammalia; order Didelphimorphia; family Didelphidae; genus Gracilinanus; species Gracilinanus agilis. Next base: position 276,776,328 of record NC_058134.1, on the reverse strand, counting down.
GATACACTGTCTTGCTGACATCATTTACCCCAAGTCTATTCCACTGATTCTTCCTTCTGTCTCTTAGCCAGTACCATACTGTTTTGAAGACCGCTGCTTTATAGTATAGTTTAATATCTGGTAAACCTAGACCACCTTCCTTCACATTTTTTTTCATTATTCCCCTTGATATTCTTGATCTTTGTTATTCCAAATGAAATTTGTTATAGTTTTTTTCTAATTCAGTAAAGAAGTTTTCTGGTAGTTTGATAGGTATGGCACTAAATAGATAAATTAATTTGGGTAGAATGGTCGTTTTTATTATGTTAGCTCATCCTACCCATGAGCAATCAATGTTTTTCCAATTATTTAGATCTAGTTTTAATTGTTTGGAAAGTGTTTTGTAGATGTTTTCGTATAATTCCTATGTTTGTTTTGGTAGATAGATTCATAAATATTTTATATTGTCTAGGGTAATTTTAAATGGTATTCTCTTTCTACCTCTTGCTGCTGTGATGTGTTGGAAATATACAGAAATGCTGATGATTTGTGTGCATTTATTTTGTATCCTTTAACTTTGCTAAAGTTGTTGATTATTTCTACTAGCTTTTTAGTTGATTCTCTAGGATTTTTTAAGTACACCATCATATCATTTGCAAAGAGTGATAGCTTAGTCTCATCACTGCCTATTTTAATGCCTTCAATTTCTTTTTCTTCTCTAATTGTTATTGAAAGTGTTTTAGTACAATGTTAAATAATAGATGTGATAATGGGCACCCTTGTTTCATGCCTGATCTTACTGGGAAGGCTTCTAATTTATCCCCATTGCATATGATGCTTGTTGATGGTTTTTGATATATACTGTTTATTATTTTTAGGAAGGGTCCTTCTATTCCTATACTTTTCAATGTTTTCAGTAGGAATGGATGCTGTATTTTGTCAAAGGCTTTTTCAGCATCTATTGAGATAATCATGTGATTTTTGTTTGTTAGACTGTTGATATGGTCAGTTATGTGGATGGTTTTCCTAATGTTGAACCATCCTTGCATTCCTGGTATAAATCCCACCTGATCATGGTGGATAATCTTCTTGATTACTTGCTGAAGTCTCTTTGCTAGTATTCTATTTAAGATTTTAGCATCTATGTTCATTAGGGAGATTGGTCTGTAGTTTTCTTTCACTGTTTTTGATCTACCTGGCTTTGGAATCAGTTCCATATTTGTGTCATGAAAAGAATTTGGTAGGACTCCTTCTTTGCTCATTATATCTAATAATATGTATAGCATTGGGATTAGTTATTCTTTTAATGTTTGATAGAATTCACTTGCAAATCCATCAGGCCCTGGTGATGTTTTCTTAGGGAGTTCTTTGATGGCTTGTTCAATTTCGTTTTCTGATATGGGATTGTTTAGGTATTCTATTTCTTCTGCTGTTAATCTAGACAATTTATATTTTTGTAAATATTCATCCACATCACCTAGATTGCTATATTTATTGTCATATAATTGGGCAAAATAGTTTTTAATGATTGCCATAATTTCCTCTTCATTAGAGGTGAGTTCTCCCTTTTCATTTTTGATACTGTTAATTTGGTTTTCTTCTTTCTTTTTTTATTAGATTGACCAGTACTTGGTCTATTTTATCTGTTTTTTCAAAATACCAGCTTCTAGTCTTAATTATTAATTCAATAGTTTTTTTACTTTCAATTTTGCTAATTTCTCCCTTGATTTTTAGTATTTTTAACTTAGTTTTCATTTGGGGATTTTTAATTTGCTTGCTTTCTAGTTTTTTAAGTTACATGCCCAATTCATTAACCTCTGTCCTCCCTAATTTGTTAATATATGCACTCAAGGGTATAAATTTCCCCCTGAGTACTGCCTTAGCTGCATCCCATAGAGTTTGGTAGGATGTCTCATCATTGTCATTCTCTCCAATGAAATGGTTGATTGTTTCTATGATTTCTTCTTTAACTGACTGGTTTTGGAGAATCATATTATTTCATTTCCTATTAGTTTTTGATTTGCCTGTCCATGTACCCTTACTAATTTTTATTTTTATTGCATTATGATATGAGAACGTTACATTTATTATTTCTGCTTTTTTGCATTTGTTTGCAGTGTTTCTATGCCCTATTACATGGTCAATCTTTGTGAATGTACCATGTGCAGCTGAAAAGAAGTATTCCTTTTTGTTCCTATTTATTTTTCTCCATATATCTATTATTAAATCTAATTTTTCTAGGACTTCATTGACCTCTCTTACCTCTTTCTTATTTATTTTTTGGTTTGGTTTGATTTATCTAGATCTGAAAGAGAAATATTTAGATTTCCCACTAGTATGGTTTTCCTATCAATTTCCTTCTTGAGCTCTTCCAGTTTCTCCTTTAAGAATTTGGATGGATACTGGAGAGACTTCTGGTTAAGATGGCAGCAGAGTAAGGAGCAGCTGCTCAATCTCTCCTAACCAAAGCATACAGGACTCCTCAAGGGGAAATAAAAACAAACCCAGACAAACAACAGGGCACAGAATTGAAGATACGCAGAATTGGGGCATCTCCAGGCTATAAAAGGGTGAAACAGCTCTCACTAAAATGAGAGAGGAAGAAGCCCCTCCCCCCCCCACACCACACACCTTGCACAATGCCAAGGCCAATGCACAAGAGCGAGAACAGGATTGGGGCAACCAGTAAATCACTAGCAACCCCAGGGCTTGTACCTGTGTGCTGCAAGAACAGGGACCCCAAGTGGCTGGGGGGCACACATGGACTTTCCCCAGTGTCTGACGGGGTGGGGGAAAAGATCTCTATCTCAGGGACTTTGCCTTTGTTCGGGTGAAGGCATCGCCCCAGGCACGAATAAAGATCTCCAGCCCACAGACTTTCCCTAGAGTCTGTGTGGGTGAAGACAGTGTCCTAAGTGAGAATAAAGATCTCTAACACAGGGACTTTCCCTAGCATCTACACCAGTGAAGGCAGTGCCCTAGACTTGAATAAAGATCTCCAGCCCAGGCTTGGACCTTGAGTGAGGACCCGGAGCAGATGGGAGCGTGGCTGTGGAAGCAGCCCCTGAGACTGCTGAAGGAGCCTCGGGCAGAGGGGGGCAGACTGGGGTCTACCAGGAGGCCTGACCCCAAGGACAAGGAGACTGGAGCCCCCAGGAGCTTAGAAAGTGCTGGTAGACCCTGAGTGTGAAGACAAAGCTGAAAAGGGGCGGGGTTAATGATGGCAAGCGGAGAACTCCAGAAGAAGAAAAAGATTATCAAGAAAAACTCAGGAACACTCGATAACTTTTACACAGAGAAAATCCAGGCAACAGAGGAGGACAAACAAGTAATCATATGCAAACCTTACCAAAAAATGAAAGCTGGTCACAAGCTATTGAAGAGTTCAAAAATGAGATGTTGAAGAAGATGGAAGAGATCTGGCAAGAAAATAAGAGCTTAAAAGGCAGAATTTTGCAATTGGAAAGTGAGGCTCAGAAATCAAATGAACTGATAAGCAAATTGAACACCAGAAATGACCAGATTGAAAAGGAAAACCAAAAGATTATAGCCGAAAACCAAAAGATTATAGCCGAAAACCAGTCCTAAAAGGCTAGAATTGAAAAAATTAGAACATAATGATCTCTCAAGACAACAAGAACAAAAAAAAACAAAGTCAAAAGACTGATAAAATAGAAGGAAACATGAAATATCATAATGAGAAAGTGACAAAGAAAACCATTCGAGAAGAGACAATTTGAGAATCATTGGTCTTCCAGAAAGGGTAGAAATTAATAGAAACTTGGACTCCATACTTAAAGAAATTATTCAGCAAAATTGCCCTGAAGTTCTACAACAAGAGGGCAATATAGACATTGAAAGGATCCATAGATCACCCTCTACCCTGGACACAGAAAAGTCAACCCCAAGGAATAACATAGCAAAATTCAAGAGCTTTCAAGTAAAAGAAAAAAATCTTCCAAGAAGCCAGAAAGAGACAATTCAAATATCAAGGAGCACCAATCAGGATCACACAGGATCTGGCAGCCTCCACACTAAAAGACCGCAAGGCTTGGAACACGATATTCAAAAAAGGCAAGAGAGATGGGCCTTCAGCCACGGATCAACTACCCATTGAAACTGACTATATACTTCCAGGGGAAAGTATGGGCATTCAACAAAATTGAAGATTTCCAAGTTTTTGCACAAAAGAGACCAGGACTAAATGGAAAGTTTGATACCTAACCACAAAAATCAAGAGAAACATGAAAAGGTAAATAAGAAACAGAGGGAAAAGAAAGAAAACTTATAATTTTTTAAATTTGACTCTTTAAGGGCTTAAATAAGATCTAATTATCTGTATTACTATGTGGAGAAATGCTATGTATAATTCTCTGTAGTGAACTCTATTCACTATTATAATATTCACTGTTATAGCAACCAGAAGAATAATTCATAGGGAAAGGATAGGATATTTAAAGGTCTAAGATGACATGGGGGGGTGGGAAAGATGGGGGGAATAGTAGGGGACACCAGGAAAAATCTGAGTAAATAAGAAAAATAGGATATTCTATTACACACAAAGAGGGCATGGGAAGGGAAGGGGATAAATACTATTATAAGAAGGAGAGGAAGAGAGCATTAAGAGGGAATAATCAAACCTTACTCTCAGTATAATCAACCCAGAGAGGGAAGAGTAGCTTTATTATCCATTCGATAAAAAATTCTATCTAACCCTACTGAGAAAGTCAGAAGGGACAAAGCAAAGGGAACAGGGGATTGGGGAGGTCAAAAAAGGGAGGGTAGAAGAAGGGGGAGGGAATTCATTAGGCCTTTAAAAAACAAAAAGAGGGGAATAATAAGGGAGAGGGCAGAAAGGGAAGTCAATCAAGGGAGGGGTTTGCTCAAAGCAAACCACTGGTTTAAAAGAAAACAGTGTAAGAAGAAGGGGTGGATCTAGGGGAGGATACAAAAATGTCAGTGAATGCACAACTGATAATTGTAATTCTGAATTTCATTCTATGTCTGTCTGTCTGTCTAATATGTGTTTCTTGTAAACAACATATGGTTGGGTTTTGGTTTCTAATCTACTCTGCTATTTGCTTCCATTTTATGGGTGAGTTCATCCTATTCACATTCAGAGTTATAATTATCAACTCTGCATTCCAAGACATTTTGATTCTCTCTCCTAGTCCTGTTCTTTCTTCTTTCACTGTTTCCTTCTATACCAGTGTTCTGTTTTTAATCAATTCCTATAATCCCCTCCCTTGTTGTACTTACCTTTCTCTCCCCTCCCTTCTTATTCCCCTCTTATTGTTCTTTAAAGCCACACGGTGCTCCCCCCAGGCCCTCTCCCTCCCTAGTATTGCTTCCCTCCCCATCAGTCCCTTTGTTACCCTTCTACTTTTCTATAGGACGTGAATCAATTTTCTGCCACTATGGATCTGATTGTTCTTCTCTAAGTTGATTTTAATGCACTTAAGTATTGAATATTCCCTCTCTCTAACCTCTTTACCCTTACAATGTATTGTTATTTTTCCCCTGTTGATCCCATGTGCTTCTTTATGGAATACAAATTTATTCCTTTTTGTTTGCTTTCCTTTTTTCTTATTGTTATCTTCTTCCCTCCTAGTTTTGTATATATTTATACATACATACATACATATATATTTATATATCTCTTGACATTTCATCCTATACAGTTAGTCCCTGTTCCCTCTATGTAAACTTCTTCTAGTTACCCTGTTGGTAATAATAGTTATTTGCCAATATCTTCTTTTCTTCTTGGGATATAAATTGATTGAATTTGTTGTGTCCCTTAAAGAAAAGAATTTTTTTTCCTCCTCCCCCCATTCTCTTAATTACCTTATGTTGATTCTCTTGCGTTCTGGGTTTGGGCAGCAAACTCTCTGTTTAAGTCCAGTTTTTTCTTGATGAATGTTTGGAAGTCCTCAATTTTATTGAATGACCATACTTTCCCCTGCAATAATATAGTTAGTCTTGCTGGATAGTTGATTCTTGGTTGTAGCCCCAGTTCTCTTGCTCCATGCCTTCCGGTCCTTCAATGTAGATGCAGCCAGATCCTGTGTTATCCTAACTGTGGTTCCCTGATATCTGAATGACTTCTTTTTAGCAGCTTGTAATATTTTTCCTTGGTCTGGTAGTTTTTGAATTCGGGTGTAATATTCCGGGAAGTTGTCAGTTGTGGATTAAATGTAGGAGGTGATCTGTGGATCCTGTCAATTTCCACTTTTTCTTCTTGTTCAGGAATTTCTGGGCAATTTTCTCTGATAATTTCTTGTAAAATGCTATCTAAACTTTTTCTTTTATCATGATGTTCTGGTAAACCAATAATTCTTAAGTTATCTCTTTTAGCTCTGTTCTCCAGATCTTTGGTTGAATCAATGAGGTGTTTCATATTCTCCTCAAATTTTTCATGTTTTTTTTATTTTCATCCACCAGCCCTGAGATTTCCCCAGCAGCTGGAGACTCCGCACAGCACGTGGGGGAGGCGCCTTGGGATCCTGGGATTCCCCTTCTCCACCCTCAGTCCTGACAGTTCAAGTATTGAAGCCTTTTTCTTGGCATACCTCTTTAGTTGTGCTGCAGTAGGGTTCCCCCTGCTCTGTCCTGTTCTTAGATTTGGTCCTCTTTCTTCTCAAAGCACATTGTTTTCTATCTCGGTGCGTAAGGGTGCAGAGGTTTTAAGATTCGCTCCGTCTACGCCACCATCTTACCGGAACTCCAGAAACCATAACATAACAACAGCACCATGAGGAGCAGGAAAATGAACCTGAGAATTCAAAACAAGGCAGAGAGCAGGGATTGGGCTATGGCTGTTAGAAACAATCAACTGATAGAGGGTTTCTTCTAAGTGATTTTTTATACTTGGAGAGAAATTTAACTTTGTTTACCAAGAGCCCTTTAGTATCATTTAGAATTAGAAACAGGGGAAACCTTTCATGAAGGGATTTTACTTCCTGCTGTCCCCTCTGGCTTGAAAAGGAAGAGGAGAAAGGGTTTTTGCAGTTGTTTTGGTCACTGATATTCTGGTGATCTGATGATGAAATACAGAGGATCAAATGGTCAGACTGAGTTTACATAGCCCACAGATAGTCATTATTGTGAAATTTGTTCTTCTCTAGCCTAAAGAGAACTGCTATTCACATTAAAAGCTAACCTTTTTAAAATGCAGTTTTAAAGGTGATAAAATTAAAGAACTTATAAAAGCTATGTTCCAGTAGAGAAAATAACATTTTTATCAGCTGAAGTGTCATTCAGTTTTCAATAGTCTCAGAAGCAGTTTCATATAGTGCAGATGGTCCTGAATTGGACCCAAACTATTGAAGCCTGAAGTTCAGAGTAGCGAGTTACCCTTACCTCATGAGTTTTCTTTCTCCATGTATTTCTCTGACAGGTTCCTAAAAGTGAGTGCCCATCACTAGTGAGCATGGATTGGTTAAAGAATATGAATATGATCTGTATTGTAGTGTATCTTGTCATGTGTTATTACCTTAGCATGTTAGTTTATTAATAGTTATTTCTTCATGATTAAATGAATGGCTATTTTTAAGATCCAAAAGTATCATTATCTTGAATGTCATGTGGTATAAATTAGATGCACTGGTGATTGTGTGTGTTTCCTTGAATCACTGGTTCTGTAAATGGAAAAGCCATCAACTGAGGCCAACCATTTATCCACATTTCATAGGCAGAAATAAATGAAGACCTCAACTAGCATATTTGTAATGGGAGTGGAGAGTAGTAAACAAGCATAATATTATAGAAATAGAAGTCACAGAATTTGACAGGTTCTTTAGGGGCTTCCTTTTTCTTCTATAAAAAACACACAAGGGGGCAGCTGAGTAGCTCAGTGCATTGAGAACCAGGCCTAGAGACGGGAGGTCCTAGGTTCAAATCTGGCCTCAGGCACTTCCCAGCTGTGTGACCCTGGGCAAGTCACTTAACCCCCATTGCCTACCCTTACCACTCTTCTGCCTTGGAGCCAATACACAGTATTGGCTCCAAGACAGAAGGTAAGGGTTTAAAAAAAAAACACAGATGTACACACATTTGTGCAGATACACAGAGACACTAAACTTCTCAAACTAGCATTTATAATCTCTACAGTATAATCCAGCTTACCTTTCTAGATATCCAGCATTTAATGATTTTTTTCTCAGTTAGAATTGAATTAAATTGATAACTGATTTGATGTACATGGTGAGAAAGAAGAGTGGATTAAAAATACATTTGTGAAGCCTAGGGGGTTGTGGTGCCATTAACAGAATAGAGAAAGTAGGGGAAAGGGTTATTTTTAGGGGAAAGTGTCAATTAGGTTTTAGACATGCTTATTTTGGCATGTAAGCAGGACCCTTGTGGGAAGCCAATAAGAGAATAGATAAAAATCTGAGACTCATTTTTTGACTCCTTTTGTGATCCTTGTGATTTCTTGTTGGAAAGTATTATGGCCTTATTGAAAAGCTTTAAGTTCCTAGCAAACCTGAATTTAAAGGGTTAACACTGTTCCCCTTTGAACAGGAATGCTGCTGCCTGGTATAGCCAAGGCCAAAACCTTAGCAGGGACAATTCAACCCTGAGAAAAATACTCCCTAACTTGGCTTTCTGATAAGAACCCAGTCAAAATTCAGCCTTGCCCTTGGTCTGTTCTGAAGCCAATGAGACTTTTTGTGTTTTGATATGACATAATTTATAACTTCTGCACATCTGCAAAGTTTCAGGGGGGTTCTTTTTTTGTGAAATGAGACTTGAAACATACATAATAAACTCCATGCTCCTGAAGCCAGAGCTGGAAGCATGAGCTGATGAAAAGATCTTCTGTGTCCTTTACTTCCTCATCAACTAAACTGTCATCAGATTATCAAAGACGATAAAGAGATCTGGACAGGCCCTAAGGTGAAGCTATCTACCCAGTATTTAGATATACTAGACTAGGACACTGGTAAGAGTTTGGAGGCAGAGACATGGCATGATGCTATGGTAAGATGCTTCAAGATTTCCATTAACTAAGACCCAGTAGATGGTGTCATAAAGCAGGTCATGTTATGGGAAGCAATAATGTTCTTCAGAACCTGAGTTTCATATCATACATAGTATGTGATCAATGACTATCCACCTTTGTTCAGGTAAATTAATCCCAGGGTCTCTGTTCAATCTTTTTCAACTTTAACATTTTTTTCTCATCATTAATGTCATTAAAACGCCTATTTGAACTTATATTAACTATGCTAGAAAGTAGAAAAAAGTAGGATCAGTAGAGATGGCAAGAGTAAAAGAGCAGATTTATAAAGTCTTCAACTCTAAATATAAGCAATTAATAGACTCTAGAAATAGGCAGGAAAACATTAAGAACACACTACATTTGGCTACAAAAATAAGACTACAGAATTTATCACCCTTCAACTTAAATTTAGAAATAACTATAATGATCTCCTTCAAAAAATTACTAAAGTTGATTTAAAATATTAAAATATCTAACTAGAAGCTCCAAAACAGTTGTAAAAATTTATAAAAGCAAAAAAAGATTTTAATATTTGTCCTGTATGCTTAAATTTAGCATTCAAAAATAAAAGCACAATGAAATATTTCATTTGCTTGTAAATATAGTGATTTCTACACTGCATTTTTCTCAAAGAAAGCTAAGGTTATATTTTCATTTGGAATCTATTTTCAAGTGTTCAACTCTAAACCTGAATTTTGACATTTCTTTAATTTCCTATAGTTGGAATGAAGAATGTCTTTAAAAAGGTGTAATTTACTTAGACAAGAGATTTGGTTACTATGGAAGAAAATGAAGCCTGAAAATTTTGTGTCAACCCAAAGGTGTTGAAAATTTCATCTCTTTGTTTGGAGGTCTTTGCATATCTAAAGTGCATTAAATGTGCTGCAAATCCTATTCAGTTAAATTATAATTCTGACCAGAATTCTTTGAATTTGAGATTTGAGCAGATGAAGATTTGAGAATAGATTAGACAAAGATAAGAAGAAAGAACATTACAGATATGATATCACCTAAGCAAGAAATGGAGATAAAAGATGTAAGGTAATGTAATATAATATAGAAGAAACACCAAGAAGTACAATTTAAATAGAATATGTCTCAAACTGATGTCTTTTTCCTGAACAAAAGACCCACATTTCCAATTAGCTTTTGGAGTCATCCACTTGGATATCTAGCTAACACTTCAAATCTTATATGCCCCCTTTTCTCTCCCAAACTATCATAAGAACAGATTTAGAGTTGGAAGATGTTCTATGGATCATCTAAGCAAGTATCTTCAGACTTAAATAGACATGGGGCCATTAAACTAAAGATAGATAGATAGATAGATACATAGATAAATAGATAGATAGCAGATATGATCCCTCTCTGTCCATATAGACTTTTTAAAAAAATCACATACTAACAAACATATTTTTGTTTATTTTGTTAAATATATTTTAATCAGGTCTAGATTTTAGTCAATAATATTATAAACCATATGTTCACATTGTGATCTATTCTAGTTAACTCAGATGAAGGAACTGAGGTTCAGAGAGGTTAAATTATTTTCCCAAGGTACTGGAATTCAAATTTAGGTCCTCCAACTTCCAAATTTTTCATGTTTTCTAGATTTACCATGATATATTTCAACATCATACAGACACATCAGGATCCTTTCCATCCCTGTGATTAAATGATATGAACATTATATTAGATGTCAGATCGAAGACAGAACTACTCAAAGCCTTTTAAACTTCATTATGATTTTTCCAAGGAGAATGTTCTTATTATTAAAAGTTGAGAAAAAAGTGGTGTCAGGAATTATAATCTAAGAAAAGTGAGGAGATGTTAAAGGTAGACCTTTCTTTCCTCAATGAGTTAAGCCAAATCCAGATGGCCTACATCCCAGAACTTGTATTTATGATTTCTCAGTCTATCAATGTTTTGTTTGGTTTGTGTGTGTGTGTGTGTGTGTGTGTGTGTGTGTGTGTGTGTGTGTGTGTGTGTATGTGTGTGTAAATGGCAGTAAATAGACAGCAGGTAAATGTTATCTTACCTTTCAAAAAGGGAATGTGACGAGAGAATGAATTTGGTTTCAAATCCTAGAAGAATCCCAGAATTAATTATTAAATATATAGCTAATGTATATTGAGAAATAAAACTCACAATCATTGTGAGCTACCACAGGTTCATCAAGATTAAGTCATTGTCAGATTCCTCTGATTGTTGCAAGAATTTGATGTTATGTAGAAATTACTATTATCTTCAGGAATCCTAATTCAAATATTCTTATGGGTTCCTGTTTCACTAAATGATTTCTCCAGAGTTGTTGAATTGTACAGTCTTCTCTAGGAAACCAGAGCCTGTCACACTGTTTTTCCCATATCCTTCTCAGATCTCAGATCTGTCTACCCTATTTTTTTAAAAAAGCCAAGTCTGTAGCTTACATGTATCCTAATCTTGATTCTATCAACCATGCTTAAAGAAGCATATATAGATAAGGATTATTCCATCAAGGAAGTATCATCAAAATCCCACTACTTGGGATATTCCCTATTCAAGGAATCTTTTTTTTTAAGTTAGTCAAAAATCAATAATTATTAAACATTCATTAAGGGTCTTCTATGTGCCAAGCATTGTGTTAAGAGTTGAAAATGCAAACATAAAAAAAAGAAAGATAGACTCATCCCTCAAGAAACTAGAAATCTATTGAGATAAAATAAAACATAAAAGAAAGCTAAAAAGCAGAGTATCTAGGGATGGAGAGGAAGGAGAGATATGTGATGGGGGCTTAGTAAAGAAATCAAGGAAGTCCAAAGGCAGTAAATATAGGAGTTACATTTTTCCAACCATTTAATTTTTAGCATATGCAATCATTCATCATATTGACTTAAAAATACTTGGTCTAGCATATATTCTATTAAATCACTGGCACAGAGACTCATTGGAAGCATTTAAAATTTTATTTCCTTTAAAATTGACATTTAGTTAATGAATATCTGGAACTATCAATATTTACTGTGTTTCTTTCAAGTAACACTGACAAAATGCTGCTGATCAAACACAAGACATCAACAGCTGTCTTAACCCTGCTTGAATCCGTGTTTTCCCATATTACATTTCCATTTTCATTGGCTCCTCAGATAGGAATTTAATGTTTAAATAAAAAGCACCAGACCCTCCTCCTTGCCTCCCTAGGCTATATTTCCTTTCACACTGTCTTCATACCTATTTGCCCCAAAATGTAGATTACAGTTCCTCAGAGAACATGTCTAAACTAATACACATTTAGAAGTGATATTCCATGTGGTATTTATGTCCAGAGTCCATGGGGTAGTCAGCAGAATGAACAGACAGAGTTCAACTTGTAAGGCAAGTTCGTCTTAAGAAATATTCACCATCAAGCATTAAATAACTTAAGCACTATCCTTTGTTCTAGTGATCCACCTCTACCCATATTCTGGAATATTCCATGAATTTTATCTATGCCATTCCATTTCTATCCTGATCCTGATCATTTCTTTGACTTAACAGCTAATTCTATTTTTGTGTATTCCTTAATTCTCTAATACCTAGTTCTACCTCAATTCCTAGTAACTGTACTTCAAACCCAGCTGATGACTTTATCACAGTCTGATAGTTCTCTATGATTTATTATTGCTGTATTTGTTGTCATTGTCATTGTTGCTGTTATTATCATAATCTTTATCATCATTATTTTTTCACTATTGAATTATATACCAACTCTCTTAGTTTTTCCATAATAATTTAATGAAAAAATAATATCCTTTACCAGAAAAATAACTCTAGGACTTCATAAGTAAGACTATTCTTTACAGTAGCACTGATTAAAGCCCAAGTAATCATTCCATCCAAAACCTTTTATTAAGTGCCTACTTTGAGCCAGGCAATACACTAAATGATGGATTACAGATACAGTAAATGCCAAAAGGGCTTTCTCAGAAGGAACTCACATTTTAATGGGGGAGAAAACAAGGACAAATAATAATTTAAAGAAAAATTATAGAGGAGTAACTAGAGTAGCAGCTCCATTTCAGCACAAAAATCCTCTCTGACCAAGAGTAAAATATCTCCACAAAATAAATACAGGAGTAGAAGAACCAAGAAGGAGACACTGAAACAACCATCAAGAAAATAAAAACACAAAAGGTAGACAGAGACCACATGGACAACCGAGGTGAGAGGGGAGCAGAGCCAGAAGGAATCTATAGCAGGGAGTGAAGAAAAAACCTCAATCCCCCTCCCCCATCCCCACATCTGCTGTACCAAGTTCCAAACTTAAGCCCTATCTAACTAACATTCTGACCCTGAGAGCCTGCCTAAGCAAATAGTTGTCCAAGCCAATCCACACCCCTAGAAATTTCCAACCTGTGGAGAAGTCTGGAATCCCAGCTCAGGGCAATCTGGGTTGAAGGGGGCTCCTCCATGTGGGCCCAGATAAAAGCCAGGAATGCCATTCTGGGTTTGGCATAAGAACATAATCCACAGTTTGGAGTGAGTACACAGTTCTTCTCAGAGGGAGCCCCCTGGATCTTTTTGCCCAAAACTAAGGGTGGAGCTCCAGGACATGGCAATCAAAGGTGTGCCGGATCAAATCAAGAACATCTTGAGACCAAAAAATTGTAAGTCTAAGCCTGGGGCTAGAATTTTTTCAGTTCCTATCCTGATCAAGTTCAGAATGAGATCAAAAACTTACATCCAAGCCTGAGGAAAGTCTTTAAGAAATCAGCATTTCAAGGGTCAAATGAATCAGAAAGGAGAGGGGCTATCAGAGCTTTCAGCCCCCAGACCATCCGGTAAACTAGTAACAACCCTGAAAATAAACTGAAAAGAGCATTAAGGAAGGATTGAATTTTACAAGGTTACCCCAACTTCCCAGGAAACAGAGATTACCTATAATTAGATAGGAAAAATAAGAAAACAACCAAAAAAGCACCTAATTCTAAAGACTTTTTATGGAGACAAAGAGCAAGGTATAGACATGGAAGGGAACAGTGAAAGCTAAGGAAACACACACAAAGTCCAAAAAAAATATGGATTGGACACAAAGTCTGGAAGAGCTAAAAAAAGACTTCAAAAACCAATTAAGAGAGGCAGAGGAAAAGTGGGAAAAAGAAATGAAACTGATTCAAGGAGAAAGGAACGTAATTCAAGAAATGAAAGTGATGCGGGAAGAAATGGGCCAGTTAAAAAAGGAGCATGAAAAACTGACAGAGGATAATGAGGTTTTCAAAATCAGAACTGACCATCTAGAAACTGATGATTTCATGAACAATGAAGAAACAATGAAGAAGTTCAATCAAAGGAACAAAAAAAAAAAACGGAGGAAAACATCAAATATTTTATTGAAAAATACAACTGACCTAGAAAATAGATCTCAGAGAGACAATTCAAGAATTATTGGACTACCTGGAAGTCATGATGAGGAAAAAAACCTTGAACATCATATTACAAGAAATTTTCAAAGATAACTGCCCAGTGATCCTTGAACAAGAAAATAAAATTGAAATTGAAAGAATTCACAGATCACCTCCAGAAAAAAATCCTCAATTGACAACTCCCAGGAATGTAATAGCTAAATTCAGGAGCCACCAAGTCAAGACAAAAATACTTCAAACAGCTAGAAAGAAACCATTCAAATATCAAGGACTTACAAACAGGGTCACGTAGGACCTACTGGCTTGAAATGGAAAGGCATGGAATATGATATTCAGGAAGGCAAAAGATTTGGATTTACAACTGTAGGAAAATATAAGTGAGGTAATGGGGTCACCAGGGATATTATAATAAACTAAGGGGTTTGTGGGAACACACTTTGGGATTTAAGAGAGATTGGACTTGGACATTGAAGACTTGTACAGCTATGCTACTCCTAACTGACAAATAACAATCAACTGTCACTCTGGCCAGAGGCCTTGAATTCAACAGACAAGGCAACAGGATGAAACTGGGTTTTAATTAGAAACAACTAAAAGGAGGGATAGGAATGACTACTCTAAACCCTTAACAACTAATGACAAAACCCACAGGGAAAGGGAAGGACTTATTCTACTCTAACTTAGTGATCTAAACTAACAGGGCCCAAGGAGCTATAAATGGAGTCTCTGGGTTTCTGCCTCAAACCTGGAACCTGCCAGGCTTGAGTACAGCTAGGGATTTGTGGCTTTGGGATTCTCACTGCAATCCACTGATGATCGCTGGATGCCAGGAGCTAAAGTTGTCTCAGGAACCAAGTAGTAAGGGTTTTGCTTGAAGCACTGTCTGCCAGAACTCAAACTTCACCTCTTCTCTTGGCTCTGTAGATCTTGTCCTTTTGCTAGATGCCACATTCAGGATCCCAGGGGAAAACAGGAAGCAGGGTGTCCTTTGCTCTGAGGTCTCCCAGGCTGGCAACAGTTTTGCCCACCACTAATGGAGTCCACACTCAGGGCACAGACAGACTTCCTCCTCCTTCATTCCAACCTGGAATTCCCAGCTCCAGCTCCTTCCTGCTAGGTACAACTTAATTCCTAATAACTAGCTAATCTAATCTTACTCATAACACAACCCAGAGTCATCTAACCAGCAAAACTGAGTATATTCTTTCAGGGGAAAAATGGCCATTCAATAAGATAGAAGATTTCCAAGTATTCCTCAGGAATAAGCCAGACCTAAACAAAAAATGCGAAGTTCAAACATGAAACACAAGAAAAGCCCCAAGAGGTAAATAAGAAAGAGAAAATTTAAGGGACTCATTAAGGTAAAAATGTGTATATGTCTACATGGAAAGAAGATTTCTGTAATTCTCAAAAATTACTCTTAGTAGTAAAGATAGAAGGAATTTACTCAGAAAGAGGATGGAGAAGGAAGCTGATTATGATGATAGGATGTATATGATGATATATGATGATATGATGGTATGTAAATGTGATGATCTGGAATGAAATGTATGTATGATGATATGTATGTATATGTTTGATATATATGTATATGAATGACATGTAAAAATCAGTCAGGGGCTGAAAAAGAGGCTTGCACGGAGAGAAGAGGGAAGGGAGAGACAGAATGGAGTAAATTATATAAAATAAAGAGGTATGAAAAATAAATACCAAAAGGGGAGGATAAGGGTGGTGACAGGCAATGCTAAAGCATTTTACTCTCATTATGACTGGCTTAGAGAGGGAAAAATAAGTATATTCGGTGGGTTATAAAATTCTATCACCCTACATAGAAGTAGAAGAGGAACAAGGCAAGGTAAGGGGGAGGTAATTGAAAGGAAGGTGAAGGGGGGAAGCAAAATACTGGAGAAGAGGAAGAGAGAGAGAGAATAGAGCAGAATCTAAAAGGGATAATATGATTGAGGGCAATACACATTTAGTAATCATAACACTGAATGTGAATGGGTGGAACTCATCCACTAAAGAGAAGCAGATAGCAGAGTGGAACTACACTTGAGGCAAGGTGACACATACAGATACAAGGTAAAAAGCTGGAGCAGAATTTATTATGCATTATCTAAAGTAAAAAATTTTTTAAAAAGCAGGAGTAGCAATCATGATACCAGGCAAAGTCAAAATAGAAATTGATCTGATTAAAAGAGATAAGGAAGGAAATTACATTTTGCTAAAAGGTAATATAAACAATGAAGTAATATCATTACTAAACATTTATGCTCCAAATGGTATAGCATCTAGATTTCTAGAGAAAGAATTAAAGGAGTTCAAGTTGGAAATAGATAGCAATACCATAATAGTGGGGGATCTCAACCTTAGTGTGATGAATTGGCCTTATGCTTTACCAAGGCTAAGCCCTCTGTTTTCCAAGCACATCCTATTTCTTTCAATAGATTGACCTTTCTGTCATCGCCACCTTTTCACCTCTTTTCAGTCTCTCTCTCTCTCTCTCTCTCTCTCTCTCTCTCTCTCTCTCTCTCTCTCTCTCTCTCTCTCTGTCTACTGACTCTTCCTACTAGCTATAAACATGTCCACATCTCCTTTCTCCTGAAAACCAAAGCTCTCACTTGATCCATTCATCCTTGATACTATCTTTATCACTTTTCACTGTTTTAGAAGATGATCCTGTTCATCATCTTTAATATTCTCTTGAAAAATGTTTGTAATGGCTATTGAATTCATAAGCAAAAAAACCAAAAAGCATAAAAAATAATTTAGAACATGTTTGGTTGTTATCTTGTATTTGAAGAGAACCAAAATGACATTACTGGTGATATCTTTTGACTCATGCACAAATTGGATTTGAGTGAAGCAGAGTTAGACAAAATCATCTGTCTTACTCTTGTAGAATCCAAGTCCAGGGGCAAAGAAAAAGGCAAGATGACCAGTGATGACTCAGGATGCAGTGAACATCCTTGGCTTCTTCAATGTCTAACCAAACTGTAAAGACTCCACAGCACACACTATTACCACCTTTGTGTCTCTTGGAAGAAAGTGTTCTCATCTGACCCTTCCACCAGAGATACTAAGTGATACTAAATGATACTAAGATGCAAAAGAGAAAAGTAGCCCTGACAAGGGATCAGTAAGCACTCAAATGGGACCATATTAAGTACAAAAAATATCACAGCCAGTAACTTTTTTTAATAATTTTTATTTTTTAGAAAAGTTATCATGGTTACATGATTCATGCTCTTACTTTCCCCTTCACCCCCTAACCCCCCTCATAGCTGATGCACGTTTCCCCTGGTTTTAACATGTGTCATTGATCAAGACATTTCCAAATTGTTGATAGTTGCATTGGTGTGGTAGTTTCAGGTCTACATCCCCAATCATGTCCACCTCAACCCATGTGTTCAAGCAATTGCTTTTCTCCTGTGTTTTCTCTCCTGCAGTTCTTCCTCTAAATGTGGGTAGCGTTCTTTACCATAAATCCCTCAGAGCTGTCCTGGGTCATTGCTTTCTGCTGGTACAGAGGTCCATTGCATTCGATTTTACCATAGTATATCAGTCTCTGTGTACAGTGTTCTTCTGGCTCTGCTCCTTTCACTCTGCATCAGTTCCTGGAGGCCTTTCCAGTTCACATGGAATTCCTTCAGTTTGTTATTCCTTTTAGCACAATAATATTCCACCACCAGCATATACCACAGTTTGTTCAGCCATTCCCCAATAGAAGGACATACCCTCATTTTCCAGTTTTTTGCCACCACAAAAATAGCAGCTATGAATATTTTCGTACAAGTCTGTTTATCTATGATCTCTTTGGGGAACAAACCCAACAATGGTATGGCTGGATTGAAGGGCAGGCATTCTTTTATAGCCCTTTTAGAATAGTTCCAAATTGCCATCCACTATTGTTGGATCAGTTCACAATTCCACCAGCAATGCATTAATGTCTCAATTTGGCCACATTCCCTCCAACATTCATTACTCTCGCCTACATTCATTTTAGCCAATCAGCTAGGTATCTGGTGATACCTCAGCATTGTTTTGATTTGCATTTCTCTAATTATTAGAGATTTAGAGCACTTTCTAATGCTTATTGATAGTTTTGATTTCTTTACCTGAAAATTGCCTATTTGTATATCTTGCCCATTTATCAATTGAGGAATAACTTGATTTTTTATACAATTGATTTAACTCCTTTTATATTTGCATAATTAGACCCCTGTCAGAGTTTTTTGTTATAAAGAATTTTTTTTCTCATGATTAGAAAAAATGCAAATCAAAACAATACTGAGGTACCACTTCACAACTAGCAGATTGGTCAACATGACAGTAAAGGAAAATAATAAATGTTGGAAGGGTTGTGGCAAAATTGGGACATGAATGCACTTCTAGTGGAGATATGAATTGATCCAACTATTTTGGAAGGCAATCTGGAATTGTGTCCAAAGAGTTTTAAAAGAATGAATACCTTTTGATCCAGCAATACCACTACTAGGTTTGTACCACAAAGAAATAATAATGAAAAATGTTTGTTCAAAAATACTCATAGCTGTGCTCTTTGGGGTGGCAAAAAATTGAAAAATGAGGGGTGTCCCTTGATTGGTAAATGGCTGAACAAATTGTGGTATCTGATTGTGATAGAATACTATTGTTCTATAAAGAATGATGAACTGGAGTATTTTTATATGAAATGGAAAGAGCTCCAAGAACTGATGAAGAGTGAAATGAGCAGAACCAAGAGAACATTGTACACTGAAAGTGAAACATTGCAGAACTATACAATATAATGGACTGTTTTACTAGTAGCAATACAATAATCCAGGATATTCCTGAAGGTCTTATGAGAAATATTGCTACCCACATTGAGAGAAAGAAACACAAAAGAAAATTTTGTGACATCACTTAAAACTTGTTGATATGGATATATGATTTGGAGTTTGAATTCTATGGTAAAAATGAATAATGTGGAAATAGGTATCAAGTGATAACATTTGTACAAGCCAATGGAATTGCTTATCACCAATGGGGAACATATTTTTTTAAATAGAATGAAAGAGAGAGAGAGAGAGAGAGAGAGAGACAGAGAGAGAGAGAGAGAGAGAGACAGAGAGAGAGAGAATAGAGAAAGAAACAAAAAGTAAAATCAAAGTAATTAAAATTAGAAAAAAAATATCTCATTGAAAAAATGATTCACCTAGAAAAGAAACCTATAAAACATAAATTAAGAATTTTGGACTACCTAAAAGTTGTCATTAAAAAAATCTAGACATTATATTAGAAGTTATCCAAAAAAACAACCCTGTATATTCTTGAACAAGAGGGTAAAATAGAAATAGAAAAATCCAAAGATTACCTCCTGAAATGAATACTCAAATGATAACTCCAAGGAATATCATAGCCAAATTGAATAATTTCCAGGCCAAAGAGAAAATTTTGCAAACAGCCAAAAAGAAATAATTTGAATATCATGGAACCAGTCAGGATTATAAAAGTCCTTGCAGCTTCCACATTAAAGGCTCAGAAGTCTTGGAATATGATATTCCTGGAGGCAAAGGAACTATGTTTGCAACTAAGAATAACACTTTCATCTAAACTGAGTATATTCTTGCAGGAAAAAAAATGGTCATTTAATAAAACAGAAGATTTCCAAGCATTTCTTTGAAAAGACTAGACCTAAACAGAAAATTGATGTTCAAATACAAGACTGAAGAGAAGTATAAAAAAGCAAATAAGAAAGAGAAAATTTAAAGGATTCAATAGGATCAAACTCTTTATATTCCTCCATTGAAAGGTATTGTAACTTCAATTTTTTATCACTTTTAGAAAAGTTAACAATAGCATACATATACTATGTGGCAGTAAGTTTATTGGAATGACATGATATTCAAAAATTCAAAGGATGAAAAAGAAGATTCACTGAGAGAAAATTAAAGGGAGAGGTAAAATGGAGTACATTATCTGAAGAGGCATGAAACAACTATTACAATGGAGAGAAGTATGAGAGTGGTGACAGGCAATGTTTAAACCTTACTCTCATCAGAATTGGCTCAGAGAGGGAATAATAACCATACTCATTTGTATATACAATCCTTCTTACCTTATAGAAAGTAGAAAGGGAATAAGACAAGGGGGCCAGTATTAGAAAAGAGGGGGAGGGGGCAGCTGGGTAGCTCAGTGGATTGAGAGTCAGGCCTAGAGACGGGAGGTCCTAGGTTCAAATAGGGCCTCAGACATTTCCCAGTTGTGTGACCATGGGCAAGTCACTAGACCCCCATTTCCCACCCTTACCACTCTTCCACCAAAGAGTCAATAAACAGAAGTTAATGGTTTAAAAAAATTTAAAAAAAAAGAAAAGAGGGGGAAATGGGTATAGTGATTAAAAGCAAAACACTTGTGAGGAAGGACAGAGTGAAAAGAGAGAGAAAGAGCAGGATCAAAAGAGGAAAATAAGTTAGAGGGGAATACATTGTTGACAATCATGATTGTCAATCTGAACAGGATGAACTCACCCAAAAAAAAGAGAATCAGGTAGCAGAATAGATTAAAAACAGATCCTGAAATATATTGTTTATAATAAACACATTTGAGGCAAGGTGACACATAAAATGAAGAAAAGAGGCAAAAGCATAATTTATCCTGCTTCCATTGAAATTTTCAAAAAAATTCAAGAATATAGTAAGGCATTAACAATTCACAACCAAATGCAGAAAAGCAGAAAGAATAAATACATCCTTTTCAGATTATAATGCAATAAAATTATAATCAATGAATCTCCATGGAAAGACAAATAAAAATTAATTGGAGATCAAATAATCTAATGCTAAAAAAGTGTGGGTAAAAGAACAAATTATTGAAAGAGTCAATAAATTTATTAATGAGAATAATAATGAGGAGACAATATATAAAAATTTATGGGATGTAGGGGGCAGCTGGGTAGCTCAGTGAATTGAGAGCTAGGCCTAAAGATGGGAGATCCTAAATTCAAATCTGGCCTCATACACTTCCCAACTGTGTGATTCTAAAAGTAATTTAGAGGAACAAAGAATAGTTTACCTGACAGATTTATGGAAGGAAGAATTTATGATCAAACAAGAGACAGGGAACATTATGAGATATGAAATAAATAATTTTAGTGATATTAAATTTTAAAAGTTTTACATAAACAAAACCAATGTAACAAACATTTGAAGTGAAATAACAAACTGGGGGAATATTTATAGCAAATTTCTCTGATAAAGTTCTGACTTCTCAAATATTTAGAGAATTGGGTCAAATTTATGAGAATAGATTTCATTTCCCAATTTAAAAATGGCCAAAGGATCTGAAGAAGCAGTTTTTAGAAGAAGAAATCAAAACTATCAATAATTATATGCAAAAATATTCTAAATCACTCTTCATTAGAGAAATGCAAATTAAAAGAGCTCTGAGGTACCACCTCACACCTATAAAACTGGTCAATAAGATAGCAAAGGAAAGTGATAAATATTCAAGGAGATTTGGCAAAATTGGGAAACAAATGCATTATTGGTGGTATTGTGAACTTATCCAAACATTCTGGAGGGCAATTTGGAGCTATATTCAAAGGCTATAAAACCATGTATATTCTTTGATCCAGGAAGACCAGCACACATTTTGTATCCTGAAGATAATAACAATGGGGAAAGGACCTACTTGTACAAAAATTATTATAGCAAATCTTTTTGTGGTGGCAAAAAATTGGAAATTGAAAATGGCTGAACTAATTGTGGTAATTGTTGGTGATGCAAGACTATTATGCTCTAAAAACAATTAGCAGAATGATTTCAGAAAAACCTGGAAAGATCTACATGAACTGATACAAAGTGAAATGAGCAGAACTGGGAGGACATTGTATATAGTAACAGCAATTATGAACAACTATGAATGATTTAGCTACTCTCAGCAATACAATGAATCAGGCCAATTCTGAAGGTCTTATGACAAAGAACGCTATCCACCTTGAGAAAAAACTGTTGGAACTGGAATATAGATCAAGCATACTTTTTACTTTAGTTTATTTGTGTTTTTCTTTTGGGGGGCGTTGATTTCATATGAGTATTTTCTTAAAACAATGACTAATATGGAACTAAGTTTTGCAAGATAATATATGTATAACCTAGATGAAACTATTCATCAACTCAGGGAGCAGGGAGAGAAAGGAGGGAGGGAAACAATTTGGCTCTAATAATTTCATAAAATATATGTTGAAAATTATTACCTCAAATTAGGGAAATAAAATATCTTTTAAACAATTCCCTTAAAATGTTTCTCTACAATACAATAGTTCAAATCATATGAAAGAAAATTCCTTTAGACTTTTCTTTCTATAACTGATTTACTCTCTCTCCAACTATCACAATAATAAACTGTGACCAAAAAAACTTAACCAAAGTAATAGTGCCAACCTCTTCTTTATTCATATATATGTGTATATTTAATAATAATCTACCTTCTTCTATTTAACCATCTCTATACCATTAAGAAAAATAAAACACCTGTGGTAAACATGTATAGCTAAGTGCAACAAATTCATGAACTTGCCATGTTTATAAAAAAAAGAGTCTCAATCTATGCTTTGAGTCCATCATCTCCCTATCACAAGGTAGGTAATATGTTTCATGAGCTGTAGTTGGTCAAATTATAATTGAAATTATAATTCTGAAGAGGGGAGGGAGAGGGAGAAAATTCCAGGTATGATGTATAGCCAGGGTAAAGTCTCAGGGCTGGGGAGATTGAATTTTATATGCAAAGAACCAACATTAGAAGGGAAGCAGGATATTTGAGGAAAATTTATTTAAGCAAGTTTCTTTAATAAAAATTTTTTCTCTCATGTCATACAATATGAAAGATATCAGGCAGCACTTCAGACTGTACTTATGATAAAACTGGCCTCTGTGATGCCTGTTTTGCACAACCCAATTCAATTGACTATGCTGCTGATCCAATATTGGTTAGGTAAGTCTTCTGGATAGATAGGAATATATACATACATACATATATATGTGTATAAATATGTACACACACATATATAGATGATCTATTTCTTTATGTATTGTTTCCCCATAAAATGCGACCTCTTCAAGAGCACGGACCATCTTTTTTATGTGTAAATCTAGGACAATTCTTTGCACATAATAGGTGATATATATCATATATATATACATTATGTTTATTATTTATATGTAAACATTTAGTAATGCATTATAAAGTCCTTTCCAACTCTGAATTATCTTCATCATTTATCTCTGTATCTTCCACAGGAACTAGTATGTTTTGCACATGGTAGGTATTTAACAAATATTTTGGTTGTTTTTATCATGTCAATGAATTTATGTGACCCTAGCATATTTTCTACCATCATAGTTTGCTAGTGCATGAAAGAGATTGGAAATATGTATCTACTGAGGATCACACAATAAAAACCTAATAGATTATAGAAAGAATAAAGCAAGTCAGTTTTAAGTCTGCCTTTTGATTTTCTTGCTTCTTTCTGCTAATATTACCATGTGGAAAGTGAGCATGAGTGACCATGCACTTCAAAGAAGAAAACCTATGAGCCAGAGAGAGTTGATGAAAAATGTTCCTTTTCTGATTATTCTCACAGTCAAAGTTTATGATTCAGGCACAACTCTTGCATTGGTATCAATGCATGCCACAAAGTGGTCTTACAAATGTGACATGACTGACTAGATGCAGGCTGACAAAATGTAACCTTGCAAAGTGCAGCTCAATCACAGTTAATGATAGGATCAAAAGAGGGTGATGTGCAGCGACATAGCAAAATGATACCAGAAGATAAATGAAGTGAGGATAATAGAGAATGGGCAGAGAATTGGGATCACTTTTTCCCCAACACAAAATACAGCATCAAGTTAACATTTAACTACCTTACAGTTGAAGATACATCCTGGCAAACACTGGGTACATTTCTGGTAAAAAG
This sequence comes from Gracilinanus agilis, assembly GCF_016433145.1. Taxonomy (NCBI): domain Eukaryota; kingdom Metazoa; phylum Chordata; class Mammalia; order Didelphimorphia; family Didelphidae; genus Gracilinanus; species Gracilinanus agilis. The sequence continues at coordinate 276,752,006 of NC_058134.1, read as the reverse complement.
GAAAAAGCATCTTCTTTATTCTTATAGAAACTCTGATATCTTATTGTATGTATGTGACCCCAAAACTGTTTGTGTATTTAAAGCTCGCTATAATGAGAACCTCATTCTCTAAAAGGTCAAAAGATTCATTTAAAATATTCTGAAAAACTCTAACTTCCTAAATCTCCATGAAACTATCCTCAATGTTTGTAATTAATAATTACCTTCCCCCTACCCACTCTGACCGCTCAGAAAAATGTTGTGCCTCTCTTTTGTACATCTTAAGTATTAATTTTCCACTTAGTTGTGTGTGTTTGGTAAATTCTCCACCAGAGCACATCTCCATGAGGGAAAAGACTGATTTAACATGATGCTGATAATTGTTGAATAATTGACTCTCCAGGGGGAAAATGTATCAATGATACATTTTTAAGTTTAATCTACATTATTCATATTTCTCCATCATTTTCTTAAGTCTACACAACCAGCAACATAATAAATCAGGCTAAAATTTACAGTGTTTGCCAATTTTTCATGTATAACACTCACACCGAATATTTACTAGTTTGCTTTGGTGAGTCAGTTCAAGCTCTCTCCAGCATACTACTTGGCTAATTGAACAAATTGAGTTTAGGGAGTGCAGTGAAAATTAGTGTAGATTGTCATATAGCAAAGTGAAATAAGGTATACAGCTAGATGATCTAGAAGTTCCTTCCAGTTTTATGACCTCTAACTATGCTACTGTGTTGATTGAATTTTGAATGTAGATTAGAAGGTATAAAAGAAAATTAGGATTAACTCTTGGTCATATAATCTTAGACCTAGGCATGAATCCTTTACCTAATGAGAACTGTCAGGAAAAGCTCAGAAATGATAAGGTATCGTATGGTAGAGGCAAGAAACAATGTTTGGAAGAGAGAGAAATAATGGAAATAGTGGGGAATGGAAATATTTTCCTTAGGCAGTATTGAAAACTGTTAAAGTACATACAGATCACATTGCCTACTCCCATGTCTTTGATGACCTCATTCTTCTCCTTAAGCTACCCAAGGCCTTCAAGTGGCATCCTATCTAGAAAGATTAATTTGATATTGTTGGGCAGAATAGATTAGAAGAAAAATAGACTGGAGTGGGGGGGGGAGAAGTTAGTGTTATTTGCTACAATTCAAGAGAGAAATAATGAAGGTCTGAACTAAGAGACTGGCAGTGAGGAACATATGCTAGAGACATTGTTGACACTGACTCATTTAAGCATTTAAGATTTGAATTAAGTTCCTTGAGGGCAGAGACTGTTTTTTACCTTTTAAAAACTCTCTAGAGTTTAGTATAATGTTTAATTGCATATTAAGGGCTTAATAAATACTTGCTGATTGATTATTTTGACACCTAATTTTGATAAGAGGGAGGAAGGACCAGGAAAGGTCAAAGTTTGCTTCTCAGGACATAGTCCTTCTGCCTATGTAGTGAAATATCTAGGCTCCCTCTTCAAGACCTATGTCAGCTATAACTCCCCTCAAGATTACAAGATATATGTGAAGGAGTGAGGTCGTGTTTCTCTAGGGTGATCATCTTAAGCTTTCATTCAAGTGTATTCCTTCCATTGTTAACTTCCAGTGAACACTTAGTGTTTACCCCAATTCCAGATAACTAGAAAATAATGATTAGCTTTTACAAAAGGATATTTACTACAAACATATGGCAAGAACAAAAGTAAAAAACATTTCTACTTCCTGAGGAGAGTGGTCTTCAAGTTAACTCAGTTCGTACGTAGTGTTCATCTTTCAAATGCAATATAATTGCTGAATGAGTCTGACTTAGTTATCATATGAAGGATAGGTTAGGGTTTCTTTTTTTTCTACAAGGCAGTAATTAGGGAGAAGAGTCAAAGGTAAGCCATGGAAAAATCAACATTTTGAAGGTATTGACAACATTTTTGTTCCTTCACCAATGTGGAAACAACAGAGTTTAATTAGCAAGAATGATTAGCTAAAATATAAAGATACTACAATAACATCACTGTCTCCCTACAGTGTCAACACTTCCAAGAGAATTCTATTGCAATTCAGACTCCTGATCTCACAAAATCTTGAACATCTTAGGTTTTGACCCAAAGGATGTCTCAGGGTTGATGTTTTCCAATAATTAGGGAAGAAATTGTCTTTAAAAGATAATATGAGAGGCTCCGGGTTAAGATGGTGGCAGAGTAAAAAGCAGCTCTTTACCTCTCCTGACCAAAACAAACAGGACTTCTCAAGGAGACATAAAAACAAACCCAGTCAAACAGAGGGACCCCACAACAGGGTGCAGCGTGGAAGGTACGTGGAATCGGGGCATTTCCATGCTATAAAGGGGTGAAACAGCTCTCACTAAATCATGGGCTGAGCAACTCCCCCCCACCCCACCCCCCCACACACACCATCTACAGTTCCGAAGCCAGATCAAAAGAAATAGAGCAAGTTTGGGGCACCCATCGAGTCACTGGCAGCTCCAGGGCCTGTTCCTGAGAGCAGCAAGATTTAGGAACCCAAAAAGCTAAAGAACGCGCACGGACTTTGAGCACAGACATAGAACGCAGGCACAGGCGGAGGCACAGGTGGAGACGGACTCAGGAACCAGCTAAGGCACTGAAACCCTGAGTGGGGAACCACTGCAGACAGGTATACGACTGTGGAAGCAGCGCCCTGAGACTTGTAAAGGAACCTCCTGCAGAGGACCAAGCAAGGGGGTCCACCAGGGGGCTTGACCTTGAGAAAAACCAGACCTCAGACCTCAGGACCCAAAAGACCACAGACAGATCCTGAGCACGAGGATAAACCTGAGAACAGGCTGGGCTAACAATGGCTACCCAGATTCAGGAAATCAGAAGGGATAAACCAAGGGGAGCAGGGTAGAGGGGAGGTCAAAAAAGGGAGGGGAGAAGAAGGGGGAGGGAATTTATTAGGCCTTCAAAAACAAAAAGAGGGGAATAACAAAGGAGCCAGTAGAAAGGGAAGTCAATCAAGGGAGGGGATAAGGAATACCTGCTTAATAGCAAACCACTGGTTTAAAAGTGAATAGTTTAAGAAGAAGGGGTAGGAATAGGGGAGAATACAAAAATGTCAGCAAATGCACAGCTGATAATTATAATTGAATGTGAATGGGATGAACTCTCACATAAAACGGAAGCAAATAGTGGAGTGGATTAGAAACCAAAATCCCACCATATGTTGTCTACAAGAAACACATATGAGGCGGGTGGACATACACAAGTTTAAGGTTCAGGGCTTGAACAAAATCTTTTGGGCGTCAAATGAGAAAAAGAAGGCAAAAGTGGCTATTGTGATTTCTGACAAAGCCAAAGTCAAAATAGATATGATTAAAAAAGACAGGGAAGGTCATTACATCCTGATTAAAGGCAGTATAAACAATGAGGAAATAACACTGCTTAATATGTATGCACCAAGTGGCATAGCATCCAAATTCATAAAGGAGAAACTGGCAGAGCTCAAGAAGGAAATAGATAATGAAACCATAATAGTGGGAGATCTAAATATTCCTCTTTCAGATCTAGATACATCAAACCAAAAAATTAATAAGAAAGAGGTAAGAGAGGTGAATGAAGTCCTAGAAAAAATAGATTTAATTGATATGTGGAGAAAAATAAATAGGGACAAAAAGGAATACACCTTCTTTTCAGCTGCACATGGTACATTCACAAAGAATGACCATGTAATAGGGCATAGAATCATTGCAAACAAATGCAAAAGAGCAGAAATAATAAATGTAACCTTCTCAGATTATAATGCAATAAAAATAATAATTAGTAAGGGCACCTGGACAGACAAATCAAAAACTAATTGGAAATTAAATAATATGATTCTCCAAAACCAATTTGTCAAAGAAGAAATCATAGAAACAATCAACAATTTCATTGAAGAGAATGACAATGATGAGACATCCTACCAAACTCTGTGGGATGCAGCCAAGGCAGTACTCAGGGAGAAATTTATATCCTTGAGTGCATATATTAACAAATTAAGGAGGGCAGAGATTAATGAATTGGGTATGCAACTCAAAAAATTAGAAAGCGAGCAAATTAAAAATCCCCAGATGAAAACTAAATTAGAAATACTAAAAATCAAGGGAGAAATTAATAAAATCGAAAGTAAAAGAACTGTTGAATTAATAAATAAGACTAGAAGCTGGTATTTTGAAAAAACAGATAAAATAGACAAAGTACTGGTCAATCTAATAAAAAAAAAGAAAGAAGAAAACCAAATAGACAATATCAAAGATGAAAAGGGAGACCTCACCTCTAATGAAGGGGAATTTAAGGCAATCATTAAAAACTATTTTGCCCGATTGCAAGACAATAAATATAGCAATCTAGGAGATATGGATGATTATTTACAAAAATATAAATTGCCTAGATTAAGAGCAGAAGAAATAGAATACCTAAATAATCCCATATCAGAAAAAGAAATTGAACAAGCCATCAAAGAACTCCCTAAGAAAAAATCACCAGAGCCTGATGGATTCACAAGTGAATTCTATCAGACATTCAAAGATCAACTAATCCCAATACCGTACAAATTATTTGATATGATAAGCAAAGGAGTCCTACCAAATTCCTTTTATGACACAAATATGGTACTGATTCCAAAGCCAGGGAGACCAAAAACAGAGAAAGAAAACTACAGACCAATCTCCCTAATGAACATAGATGCAAAAATCTTAAATAGAATATTAGCAAAGAGACTCCAGCAAGTAATTAAGAAGATCATCCACCATGATCAGGTGGGATTTATACCAGGAATGCAAGGATAGTTCAACATTAGGAAAACCATCCACATAATTGACCATATCAACAGTCTAACAAACAAAAATCACATGATTATCTCAATAGATGCTGAAAAAGCCTTTGACAAAAGACAGCATCCATTCCTATTGAAAACACTGAAAAGTATAGGAATAGAAGGACCTTTCCTAAAAGTAATAAACAGTATATACCTGAAACTATCAAAAAACATCATATGCAATGGGGATAAATTAGAAGCCTTCCCCATAAGATCACGTGTGAAACAAGGATGCCCATTATCACCTCTATTATTCAACATAGTACTAGAAACACTAGCAATAGCAATTAGAGAAGAAAATGAAATTGAAGGTATCAAAATAGGCAATGAGGAGACTAAGCTATCACTCTTTGCAGATGATATGATGGTCTACTTAAAAAATCTCAAAAGTATCAATAAGCACATGAGAAAGTGTTCCAAATCTCTAATAATTAGAGAAATGCAAATCAAAACAACTCTGAGGTATCACCTCACACCTAGCAGATTGGCTAAAATGAAAGAAGGGGAGAGTAATGAATGCTGGAGGGGATGTGGCAAAATTGGGACATTGATGCATTGCTGGTGGAGTTGTGAACTGATCCAGCCATTCTGGCTGGCAATTTGGAATCACGCTCAAAGGGCTATAAAAGAATGCTTGCCCTTTGATCCAGCCATACCATTGTTGGGTTTGTACCCCAAAGAGATCATAGATAAATAGACTTGTACGAAAATATTCATAGCTGCGCTTTTTGTGGTGGCAACAAATTGGAAAAGGAGGGAATGTCCTTCAATTGGGGAATGGCTGAACAAACTGTGGTATATGCGGGTGATGGAATACTATTGTGCTAAAAGGAATAATAAACTGGAGAAGTTCCAGGC
>NC_058134.1:276734764-276745937 GCF_016433145.1 Gracilinanus agilis | reverse complement strand
GGGGGGGGGGTTGAAGGGGAAAGGTGGAGCATGAATCATGTAACCATGTTAAAAATGAATATTAATAAATGTTAAAAAAATCCTAGAGAATCAACTAAGAGGCTTGTAGAAATAATCAACAACTTTAGCAAAGTTGCAGGATACAAAATAAATGCACATAAATCATCAGCATTTCTATACATTTCCAACACATTAGAGCAGCAAGAGGTAGAAAGAGAAACACCATGTAAAATTACCCTAGACAATATAAAATACTTAGAAATCTATCTACCAAAACAAACACAGCAATTATACGAAAACAACTTTCCTCCTCCCTGGTGGATTCCAGCTCATTGCTTGTCTGGCAATGTCATGGACTCTGTTCGAGAGCAATCTTCCAGACTAGGCTATCATTGGTTTTGTTGGTTTAATGAGGTTGCCCTTTCTGTAGCAAGTGAGACTTTTTACGGGGTGAGGTTGCTAGCCCCACGCCCAACCCTCCTCCTTTTTCAGCCGGGCTTGGGACTGTCCTTGGTGGACTTTGAATATAAAGAGGGAAACTATAAATAAGTTAAGTGAACACAGAATAGTATACTTGTCAGATCTCTGGGAAAGGAAAGATTTTAAAACCAAGAAATAGTTAGAAAAAATTACAAAATGTAAATTAAATGGTTTTGATTATATTAAACCATACTGTTTTGATAACCACTGCTTCATAGTACAGTTTAATGTCTGATACTGCTAGACCCCCATATTTCACATTTTTTTCATTATTTCCCTTGATATTCTTGATCTTTGGTTCTTCCAGGTGAACTTTGTCATAATTTTTTTCTAATTCAATAAAAAAATTTTTTTTGGTAGTTTGATAGGTATGTCACTGAATAAGAATATTAATTTAGGTAGGCCTATAATTTTTATTATGTTAGCTCATCCTACAAATGAGGAATTAAAGATATTTTTCTAATTATTTAGATCCAGTTTTAATCATGTGTAAAGAGTTTGGTAGTTGTGTTCATATAATTCCTGTGATTGTCTTGGTAGAAAGATTCTCAAATATTTTATATTTATTGTCTAGTGATTTTAAATGGAGTTTCTCTTTCTAATTCCTGTTGCTAAATTTTGTTGGAAATATACAGAAATGCTGATGATTAATATGGGTTAATTTTGTGCCTTGCAAATTTGCTAAAGTTATTAATTATTTCCACTAGCCTTTTAGTTGATTTTCTAGGATTCATTAAGTATACCATCATATCATCTGCACAGAGTGATAGTTTAGTTTCCTCATTACCTACTTTAATGACTTCAATTTCTTTCTCATCTCCAATTGCTACTGCAAGAACTTCTGGTAAAATAATAAATAATACAGGTGATAATGGGCATCCTTGCTTCATGCCTGGTCTTATTGGAAAGGCTTCTAACTTGTTTCCAATTCAGATATTTGCTGGTGGCTTTAAATATATACTGTTTTTAATTTTGAGGAATGGCTCTTCTATTCCTATATTTTCTAGTGTTCCAATAGGAATGGGTGTTATATTTTGTCGAAGACTTTTTCTGCATCTATTGAGATAATCCTGTGAATTGTTAGTTTGTTTATTAATATATTCAGTTATGGGGATGGTTATCATAATGTTAAACCATCCTTGCATTCCTGATATAAATCCCACTTGATTATGGTGAATAATCCTTGTGATAACTTGCTATAGTCTTTTTGCTGGTATTTTATGTAAGATTTTTTGCATCTATGTTTATTAAGGAGATTGTTCTGTAGTTTTTCTCTGTTTTTGGTTTACCCGGCTTTGGAACCAGTACCATATTTGTGTCAGAAAAAGAATTTGGTGGGGGCAGCTGGGTGGCCCAGTGGATTGAAAGCCAGGCCTAGAAATGGGAGGTCCTAGGTTCAAATCTGTTCTCAGACACTTCCTAGCTGTGTGACCCTGGGCTAGTCACCTGACCCCCATTACCTAGTCCTTACCACTTTTCTGCCTTGGAGTCAATACAGAGTATTGACTCCAAAATGGAAGGTAAGGGTTTAAAAAACTTTTTAAAAATAATTTGGTAATATTCCTTCTTTGCTTATTTCGTCAAATAATTTGTATAGTATTTGGATTAGTTGTTCTTTAAATGTTTGGTAGAATTAACTTGTAAATCCATTTGGCCCTGGTGATTTTTTTCTTACGAAGTTCCTTGATGGCTTATTCAATTACTGTTTCTAAGATAGGATTATTTAAGTATTCTATTTCCTCTTTTTAAGTAATTTATATTTTTTGTAAATATTCAACAATTTCACCTCTATTGTCATATTTATTGCCATATAATTGGGCAAAATAATTCTTAATAATTACCTTAATTTCCTCTTTATTAGAGAGGAAATCATCCTTTTCAACTTTGATACTGTTAATTTGATTCTCTTCTTTCTTTTTTTAAATTACATTAACCATACTTTATCTGTTTTATTTGTTTATTCAAAGTAGTAGCTCCTAGTCTTATTTATTAGTTCAATAATTATTTTACTTTCAATTTTATTTATTTCTCCTTTAATTTTTAGGATCTCCAATTTAATTTTTATCTAAGGATTTTTAATTTGTTCTGTTCCTAAATTTTAAAGTTGAAACCCCAATTCATTAATATCCTCCCTCTTTATTTTGTTGCTATAGGCACTCAGAGATAGAAATTTTTCCAAGTACTGCTTTGGCTATATCCCATAGATTTTGATATGCTATCTCCTCATTGCCATTCTCTTTAATAAAGTCTATAATTATTTTTGTTATTTGTTTTTTGACCCACTAGTTTTGAGGAATTAGATTATTTAGTTTCCAATTATTTTTAAATTTGCCTTTTTGTGGACCTTTGTTAATTTTAATTTTTTATCATATTATGATCTGAAAAAGTTGCATTTATCATTTCTGCCTTTCTGCATTTGTTTGCAATATTTCTATGCTTTAGAACATGTTTGATCTTTGTATATGTACCATGTACTGCTGAGAAGAAGGTATATTCCTTTTTATCCCTTTTCATTTTTCTCTAGATATCTATTAATTCTAATTTTTCTAGCATTTCATTCACTTCCCTTACTTCTTATTTATTTTTTGGTTCAATTTATCTAGTTCTGAAAGGGGAATGTTGAGATCCCCCACTAGTATGGTCTTACTTTCTATTTTCTCCTTAAGTTTCTTCAATTTTTCCTTTAGAACTCTGGATGCTAAACCATATGGTGCGTAAATGTTTAGTGATGATATTACTTCATTATTTATAATACCCTTTAGCAAAATGTAATTTCCTTCCTTATCTCTTTTAATCAGATCAGTTTCTACTTTTGTTTTCTCTGATATCATAATTGTTCTCCTACTTTTTTTTACTTTTGATGATGCATAATAAATTCTGCTCTAGCCTTTTAACTTGAATCTGTGTGTGTCACCCTTCCTCAAATGTGTTTCTTGTTTTTAAGTGATTTTTAATCCACTCTGCTATGCACTTCAGTTTAATATATGAATTCATCCCAATCATATTCAGCAATATGATTACTAACTGTGTATTATCCTGCATCCTATTAACCCCTTTAGAACCTGCAATATTCCTTTTCACTTTGTTCCTTTTCATCAGTATTTTGCTTTTGGTAACTCCTCACTTTCTCCTTCTTTCAGTTATATCTGCCTTCCCTTGTCTTATTCCCCTTCTACTTCTCTGTAGTGTAAAATAGAATTCTATACCCCACTGAGTATACTTATTTTTCCCTCTCTTAGCCAATTTAGATGAGAGTAAACTTTAAGTATTGTCCACCACCACCCTTATATTCCCCTCTCTATAATGATTTTTCACACCTCTTTATGTGATATAATTTACTCCATTACATCTCTCCTTTCCCTTTCTCTCAGTGCAATCCTCTCTTTCAGCCCTTGATTTTTTTACATATGTATAGATATCATACATACATATCATTTCCTATCATCACATTTACATACACATCATATCATCTTATATTATCATATACAACATATTATCATAATCAGCTTACTTCTCCACCCTCTTTCTAAGTATAATCCTTCTATCTTTTTTACTACTAAGAGAAATTTTTGAGAATTATAGGTATCCTCTTTCCATGTAGATATATAAACATTTTGATCTTCTTGAGTCCCTTAAATTTTATCTCTCTTATTTACCTTTTTTGGTTTCTCTTGTGACTTGTGATTCTACTTTTTGCTTGGAAATCTTCTTTCTTATTCAATGTCTATTTTCCCCCCTGAAAGAATATACTCAGTTTTTGCTGAATAGGTGACTCTGGGTTGTAAACCCAAATCTTTTGTCTGTGTGAGAAGAATTCCCCTACCTCCTTATTTGAAGATCAGATTTTAATGTTGTCAGTAGTCTTGAGATAATCATAATTGTAATTCTAAGAACATTAGTATAAGTCATGATTTTAGCAGCCTTTTGTGAATATTCTAGTATAAGTATTAAGATTTTGGATTAAGGAAATAACTGCTTTTGCATAGGCCACATACGCATTAGTGCCAGTCCCACCCTTCAAAGTTGCTGTATCAGACACCCTAAGTTGTGATAAATTATATTTCAGGATGCCCGACTTTTAGTTCAGAACCTGATACCACTTATCACCACCTACTTTTTTAGCCCAGATATCATTGCTTCCTCCCTTTCCATCAAGTGATTCTTATGTTATGTTCAAAAGGTTTTCTTTCACTAAATAAGGGGTACTTCCTAGCTGACCACACAACACCTAATCAATGCATATTGTTTCTGGGTTTCTCTATTTTTTGAGGGATATGACTATTTTGTACTATTTTTGTACTGGTATAAAATTTACCTAATTCTTTGGGGTATAAAGGAAGATGCTTTATTCTCAGAATCCTCTGTTCATGACCAGAGTTCCAACTTTGTTGTAGGACACCCCCCCAATAAACCTATATTTCTTCATGGCTTGGATATTTTATCATTTGCATACCTGTGGTTAGAAAAAATTATACAACATGCCTTCCTGAATATCATATTCCATGCCTTTCAATCCTTTAATGTAGAACAATGATGGCAAACCTATGACATGCATGTCAGCACTGACACACATAGCCATTTTTGTTGACACATGGCCGCATGCAGCTACATACAGAAAAGTCTAGGACTGCAGGCTGAGGATGAAATATTTGCTGTAGTATAGTGTAGACAATTTGTGCACTATAGATGACAATTCTGCCTATATCAATTTATCTATTTTTGTTTATTAAATACCATTATATATTATAATTATACATTTTTGCTATTTAAACCATAAAATTATGTTTTTTTTCTCAAAGTGACACACTACCTGAGTTATGCTTGGTTTTTTGGTGAATTTTGACATACCAAACTCAAAAGGTTACCCATCACTGATGTAGAAGCTGCCATGGTATTTGAATGGTTTTGTTGTACTTTGCTCTTTGTCTTTATAAAAATTCTTTAGTGTTAGGTGCTTTTTTTTTGTTTGCTCATTTTTCCTATCTAATTATAGGTAGGATTGGGGGATGATGTGATGGTCTGAGGACTGAAAACTCTGAGACCCACCCCCTCCTCCTGCTGATTCAATTGACCCTTGAGCTGCTGTTAGCTTAGACTTGCCTCACACTTAGGTTTAAGCTTTTGATCTTACTCTGAACTTGATCAGGTCAAGGGCTGAACAAATTCTAGCCCCAGGCTTAAGTTCAAATTTTTGGTACTCACTATGTACTATGGACTCACTATGTACCAATTACTACACCCTTGATTGCCTTGTCTTGGAGTTCTGCCCTGAGCTTTAGGCAAAAAGATCAGTTCTTAGACACCACAAATTGTGTAGTATGTCCTTATCCCAAGTCTAGACTAGGATTTCTGGTTTAGCTTTGGGCCCATGTGGATCCGTCCACTTTAAGCCAGACTGCCCTGGGCTAGGACTCTAGACTTCTCCACAGGTTTGAAATTTCAAGTGTGTGGGTTGGCTTGTACCACTATTGCCCAGGCATATCTCAGGGTTGATGTTGGCTTGGGCTTAGGTTCTGAACCTGGGAACAGCAGATGTGGGGGAGAGGGGTGGTGGCTTGCTCTTGCCTTGCTCTTCCCTCCTTTCTACAGCCTCTTGCTGGCTCTGTTCTCCTCTAACCCCAGTACCCCAGATATTCTCTGCCTTACTTTTGGCTTTTTATTTTCTTGAAAGTTATTTTGCTCTGTCTCCTTGTTGGTTCTTTTACTCCTGTATTTGTTTTGCGATGATATTTTAATCTTGGTAGGAGAGGATACTCGTGGTGGCATAGAGTTGCTCTGTATTACTCCACCATTTTGACTTCTCCCTTAGAAGTTCTAATTTAAAACTTAACTAAACTAATAAAATTAAATTATATTTTAAAGTTTTAGTCATACCTTCTATTTTTACATCCCTGCTCTATCTCAATATCACCCCACCCCCAGTGAGTAATTTTTTTATAACGATGTATTTTTAAAGAAACAGAAACATAAATCCCTCAGAACTGTCTTGAGTCATTGCATTGCTGCTAGTACAGACGTCCATTACATTCAATTTTACCATAGTATATCACTCTCTGTGCACAATGTTCTTCTGGCTCTGCTCCTTTCACTCTGCATCAATTCCTGGAGGTCTTTCCAGTTCACATGGAATTCCTCCAGTTTATTATTCCTTTGAGCACAATAGTATTCCATCACCAAAAGGAACACTACCCACATTCAGAGGAAGAACTACAGGAGTAGAAACACAGAAGAAAAACAACTGCTTGGACACTTGGATTGATGAAGACATGATTGGGGATGTAGACCTGAAAAGACCACGCCCATGTAACTATCAATAATGTGTAAATAAGTCTTGACTGACCACACATAATAAAACCAGTGGAAATGCGAATTAGTTACAGTGGAGGGAGGCGGGAAGGGGGGAGTTGAGGAGGTGAAGGGGAAAGTAAAAACATGAGTTATGTAACCATGGAAAATTTTTCTAAAAATAAAAAATTTAAAAAAAATTAAAAAAAGAAACAGAAACAAAATAATTCATCAACATTAGCCAAAACAACAGAATCTGGCCATATTTGTTATATTCCATAATCAGTTTCTTACCTTTGAACATTCTCTTGCCATTTCTCCAGTTAAGTTTCCTAAAGAAAATGATTCAAATAAGAAGTTTCTTCCTGCACTTACTATACATTTATGAACATAAATTACCATTTACAAAATGTTACACACGCTGGGGAATAGGGGAAAATAGTGCTCAATGAAACTGATTAATAGATGGACATTTTTAACAGAGGGTGAATTTTCTGTAGTGGGATTAAATAGGTTTGTTTGGAAACCCTAAGAAAACTACAGTTTTGATGTATTTTTCTCAAAAGATTTGGAAAATTATTGTTGGCAATGTTTTTAGAGCAAAGGGAGTTTCCAAGATTTCACAGGACATGAGCAAAACTGAGACAGCTGGTGGAATGGAGTGAGAACACGAGATTCCTAAACATGATTTCTGTGCATAGGTCCAACTAACATGGCTATCTCCTCAACCTATGAAATACAAAAGCCTGCATTGTCATTCCAAGTGGGATCAGATCATATTTCAGATCCTTCACTAGACCAAGGATACAACAAAAATATATATGCAAACTCTTGCTATGGAGCCAAATGTGTATTGATAGATGCCATATTAAACATTTTAAAGGAATTTTGGAAGATGGTAACCAAACAGCAGATATATGTGATGGTAAACAAACATACGAAATAACGTTTGGGGATTCAAAATTTTTCCTTTTTATTACAAGCTTTGCCACTCAGCCACACATGAAACTAGGAATTTTTGAACCAGGAGCAAGAACGAACATGCCTGGGGATATGAGTACAAAATCAGCACTCATATCAGAGTATTGGTCATTATAGGAAGTGACCCTGAGACAGTGGAACTCCGCATCAGGAAGTACAGGGATAAGTTTACCTGAGGAAATATAGGGTGAATGTCAATCATTTGATAGTTGCATATTTGAACAAATTCTTCAAAGTTCTGTAGGCCTTGATTTTATGGTTGTCATTGTTTATTTCATTGTTTTTAATTTCCCCTTTTTTTCTTGCTGAAAGTGCTTTATATACCCTTAAATGTAGCAATAGGTTGGCACCAATTGATCAACCTTTGGCTATAAATCAGATTATAAATATCACTTGTGCATTTCTGGCAAACTCAGGCATTTGGGGGCATCTCTTTCTAAGGAATACTATTTCAGAAACACAAAGAGTGTGTTTTCTCATTTTAATGCTTTTCCTTCAGAGAAGATTGATCTCTTATTGACCACACCCTGCTCTCCCCTCCAAGACAAGTTAAATAGAGAGTGAAAAATGGATATTGAAAGATATTCAATTTTAATTTTAAACAAAGTCATGGTCATGGGAAAATGTGAGCTGAGCAGTAACAAATGGGGAGAACTTGGCAGTCACAGAATTTTGGAAGTGCACAAATACAGTCAGCCATTAGGGCTCCTTCAGGGAGGGAAGGAACTAGTAGGTTATTGGAGTAGCTTTGATTTCATGCATTCAAGAAAGCTTCAATGGAGAAGTTGGATTTTGCATTTTTTTGAGAGGTGAAATGATCTGTATGCTGAGATAAATAGCTGTGCCATGTGCTATTTTAAAACTAAAGTTACACTTAGGCTCTGCATTTGTAAATTAAGATTGTCCATATAAATGTATTGTATGTATATGTAGGTATACTGAGAGATTTTTAAAAAATATATTTATTTACAAATTAAGGAGAAGAAGTTGAAGAATATGTCAGTGAATATGTCACTTGTCAGTGACAAGAATGAGCCTTGAAGAATGGTATTACCTATTTATCATTATTGTTAAACAGCAGCTGCACTCAGCTGAAAGTAATCATCTCTTGATTTCCTTCTGCCAGGGGGAATAATTCAAAAGAAGTAAAGCAATCACACCATCAAGGGTTTTAGGAAAGAGCAACATGGCACTATTTTCTCTGTGGAAAAAAATGACATTCAAAGTGTTGAAGGAAAAATGTGTTGAAACTCTCATATGCATTTTGTTGGCATATCTAATCCCCCCAAGAAGAACTGGCAGAAGAAACCAAAGCATAATTGTGTTCACGAGTCCAGAGCATTTCCTATAGACATGGAGAGGCATGTGTATGGCAACTGTTGTGGTTTTTTGTTCCCAACATCCCAGGACTACTGACCCCAATGAAAAACTGGCAGATAAGGGTTATGTTAACAATGGGTACAAAAACCTTTAGTGAGAAACATGTTGCTGCATTGGATTTTTCTCCAAAATTCATAAAAATGTACAAATATATAGGTTGCTTATTTCTTTTCAGGTTTTTAGTGGGTTTCCCACTGTGAAGATTGTTAATTTGCATATTCTTAGGGAAAACAAATTCAGTTCAGTTCAACAGATATTTATGGAGTGTTAACAATGAGCGAGGGATTCTTCAGACTACCAAATAATTCCTGAAAGAAGTATTATTTTATCATGTTACCATTGTTAATGGTACCTACATTGATATAGGTCACAAGTCTTTATAATTTAGTTGATGACCTTCAAAAATAGTCACATATTTTTTTAAAAAACTGCAACCAGCTTGAGGGGAGGAGTCAAGATGACATCTTAGAAGCAGCAAAAGTTGATTCCTCTGTAAAAACCCTTCCATACTCATCAAAAACAAAGTGCTTCAAGAGGAACAGAAAACAAAATCCAACAAGAAGATAGAGCTGAGGGAATTGATTCAATTTAAAAGATATGCAGAGAAGGTTGAATTCTCTGGTTTAAGGAAAAGAGAGAAGGAAGGTTCCAGGGCCCTTCCTCCAGCTACTGTGCTGAGACTTGGGCAGTCAGTGGGATCTCAGAGTTAGGGCTCCAACCAGGATGGAGTGCCTTGCTACCACAACTATGGGAAACTCAGGGCTCTGACCACAGTTGGCAAGGAGGCAAATGGAGGAGAGAAGAGGAGAAGAGGGCAGGCTGGTCACAGCCTTCAACCATCACATCTCCATCTTGGGCCTCTGCTTCTAGATATTTTGTCCTCAGGGCACATTCAGCTCTACAGATCAACTCAACTGACTTAATCCAGTTTATTAACTGTGCAGAGAAGAAGCCTCCAGAGGGCAGAGGGGATGAGTCTTATGGAGATGGCAGAAAAGCAGAGGAGTAATGGTGCAGAGTGGACAGAGACCCAGGCTGGACAGTGGGACAGAGCCACGTGTCTCTCCTACTTGATCCAACCTGAAAGGTACACATAAAGTTGAATTCTCAGGTATAAAGGAAAGATCCGACAACCTTCCCTCACCTACTGTGGTGAAACCCATGGTAGAAATCTGGCTGACTGGGATCTCAGGGCAAAGGCTGCAATCAGGATAGAGTACCCTAATACCAGGACTGGAAACTCAAGCCTCTGATAGGGCAGCTGGAAGGGAGGTGGCTGGTAGAAAGAAGTAGAGAGGAGGACCAAGGGTAACTTCCTTCAGCCTCCACACCCTCACATTCACCTTCAGCCTCTGCCGGAAGTAGGGGAAGATCTAGCCTCAGGGCATATAAATACAAATCAGCTCCATCCTCCAAATCCAGTTGATCCAGGTAAGCAGAGAAGAAGCTGCTTCAAGGCAGAAAAGCCCAAATTCACAGATCTAGCAAATAAACAGAGGAGGAAGAATACAGCCTATAAGGAGGAAGATAAAGGAAGAAATATGAGTAAACAACAGAAAAAGAAAAAAGAAATTATAATCTACAGTTTCAATCCAGGTAATGAACAAAGAATAAATGGAACAGAGGAGGACCAAGGAACACCAAGAAAAACCTCAGGAACTCCAGCGAATTGGACACAGACTTTGGAAGAACTCAAAACACAATTGAAAAAAACAATTAAGAGAAGCAACAAAGGTCATCTGGAAACAGAGGCACATGAACATTAGGAAAGGGAAAAAAATTAAGGGACCCAATAAGTTCAAATGATTTGTATTCTTATATTAAAAGATGATATTGGTAACTCTTAAAAATTGCTATTATTAAAGAGGGCATGGAAGGGAGAGGGGACAAATACTATTATAAGAAGGAGAGGAAGAGAGCATTAAGAGGTAATAATCAAACCTTACTCTTAGTGTAATCAACCCAGAGAGGGAAGAGTAGTTAAACTATCCATTGGGAAATAAAACTCTTATCTAACCCTTCTGAGAAAGTTAGAAGGGATAAACCA
>NC_058134.1:276666286-276729765 GCF_016433145.1 Gracilinanus agilis | reverse complement strand
CACAGAGACTGACATTCTGTGCTAAAATCGAATGTAATGGACCTCTGAACCAGCAGCAATGCAATGACCCAGGACAATTCTGAGGGATTTATGGTAAAGATGCTGCCCACATTCAGAGGAGGGACTGCAGGAGAGGAAACATATAGGAAAAACAACTGCTTGAACGCATGCGTTGGGGTGGACATGATTGGGGATGTGGACTCAAAACTACCACACCAATGCAACTACCAACAATTTGGAAATTGGTCTCGATCAAGGACACATGACAAAACTAGTGGAAATGCGCATGGGTAGGGGGGGCGCGGGGAGGGGGTTGAAGGGGAAAGGAGGAGCATGAATCATGTAACCATGTTAAAAATGAATATTAATAAATGTAAAAAAAAATTTAAAAAAAATTGTTATTATCATCAAGGTAGCTAGAAGAAGTATACCTAGAGGTTACAGTGATAAATTGTATAGGATGATATGTCAAAAATATATTTTAAAAAAAACTAGGGATAAAAAAGAGGATAATACTGACAGTAATGGGAAAAGAGATAAAATGGGATAAAATATATTTTATAAAGAAGCATATAGGGGAGTGAGTGGAGAACAGTACAATGGAAGGGAGGGAGAGGTTGATGATAAGTAAGACATACTTAAATCTTATGCTTATTAGAATTGGCTAAGAGATGGAAGAACAGTCAGATCCAGTGGGGTAGGGAATTGTATCATGCCCTATAAGAAGTAGAAGAGTTATAAATGGACTGGTTGGGAGGGGAGCAATACAAGGGAGAGAGACATTGGGAGTCATTTAAAAGGCACTATAGTAAGAGGGGAATGATAAGAGGGGAGAGGGTGGAAGGGGAGTAACATTATGGAGGGGAAAAGGGGGAGATTGACTAAAAGTGAAAAGTTGGAAGAGAGTGTAAGATGGATAAGAGAAAAGGCAGAATTAAAGGAGGAAGTCAAAATGGAAGGGAATACACAGACAGGAATCATAACTATGAATTGAATGGGATGAACTCACCCATAAAAAGGAAGTGGTTAGCAGAATGGATTAAAAACTAGAATCCTACAATATGTTGTCTACGAGAAAAATACTTGAGGCAGGTAAGAGAGTGGAGCAGAATTTACTGGGCTGCAACTGAGACAAAGAAGGCAGGAGTAGCAATTAAGATCTCAGACAAAGCTATAGCAAAAATAGATCTCATTAAAAGAGATAAGGAAGGTAATTACATCTTGATGAAAGGCAGTATAAATAGTGAAGAAATATCATTACTCAACATATATTCACCAAATGGTATAGCATTCAGATTGCTAACGTAGAAATTAAAGGAGTTTAAAGAGTAAATAGATAGTAAAACCATACTAGTGGGAGACCTCAACATTCCCCTTTCAGAACTAGATAAATTGAACCAAAAAAAATAAGAAAGAAGTAAAGGAAGTGAATGAAATGTAAGAAAAATTAGAGCTAATAATAGATATCTTGAGAAAAATAAATAGGGATAAGAAGGAATATACCTTCTTTTCAGCAGCACATGACACATATACAAAGATTAAACATATACTAGGGCATAAAAACATTGCAAACAAATAGAGGAAAGCAGAAATAATAAATGCAATTTTTCAGACCATAATGAAATAAAAATCATAATCAATAAGGACTTATGGAAAGGCAAGTTTAAAATTAATTGGAAAATAAATAATCTAATTCTTCAAAACTGGTGGGTCAAAAAACGAATCAAGGAAACAATTACTGATTTTGTTGTAGAGAATGATGAAGAGGAAGCAACATATCAAAATTGATGAGATGCAGCCAAAGCAGTACTCAGGCAGAAATTTATATCCCTGAGTGCACATATCAATAAATCAGAGAGGGAAGTGATCAATGAATTGGGCATGCAACTTAAAAAAAACTAGAGGGGGCAGCTGGGTAGCTCAGTGGATTGAGAGCCAGGCCTAGAGAGACGGGAGGTCCTAGGTTCAAATCCGGCCTCAGACACTTCCCAGCTGTGTGACCCTGGGCAAGTCACTTGACCCCCATTGCCTACCCTTACCACTCTTCCACCTATAAGTCAATACACAGAAGTTAAGGGTTTAAAATTTAAAAAAAGAACAAAAAAAACTAGAAAGGGAAGAAATTAAAAATCCCCAGATAAAAAACAAATTGGAAATCCTAAAAATCAAAGGAAAAATTAATAAAATTGAAAGTAAAAGAACTATTGAACTAATAAATAAGACTAGGAGCTGGTACCTTGAAAAAAATAAATAAAGTATTGGTTAATTTAATCAAAAAAGTTAAGAAGAAATCAAATTAACAGTATCGAAGATCAAAAGGGTAAACTCACTTCTAATGAAGAAATTAAAGTAATTATTAAGAAATATTTTGCCCATTTGCCAATTATATGAAAATAAATATGACAATCTAGGTGAAATGGGTGAATATCTACAAAAATATAAATTGCCTAGATTAACAAAAGAGGAAATAGAACACTTAAGCAATCCCATCTCAGAAAAATAAATTAAACAATCCATTAATGAACTCTCTAAGAACATATCCCCAGGATTCACAAGTGAATTCTATCAAAAATTTAAAGAAAAACTTATCCCAATACTATATAAACTATTTGACAAAATAAGCAAAGAAAGAGTTATACCAAATTCTCTTTATGAGACAAATATTGTACTGATTCTAAAGCCAGGCAGACTAAAAACAAAGAAAGAAAACTACAGACCAATCTCCTTAATGAACATAGATGCAAAAATCTTAAATAAAATAGCAGCAAAAAACTACAGCAAGTGATCACAGGGGTTATTCACTATGATCAGGGCAGTTTATACCAGGTATGCAAGGATGGTTTAATATTAGGAAAACCATCCATATAATTGATCAGATCAACAATCAAACAAACCAAAATCAAAATCACATGATTATCTCAATAGATGCAGAAAAAACCTTTGACAACATACAACACTCATTTCTATTGGAACCCTAGAAAGTACGGGAACAGATGGGCCTTTCCTAAAAATAATAAACAGTATATATGTTAATTCATCAGCAAGTGTCATCTGCAATGAGGATAAGCTAGAAGTCATCCCAATAAGATCAGGAGTGAAGCAAGGATGCCCATTGTCTCCTCTATTATTTAATATTGTACCAGAAACTATTGCAGTAGCAATTAGAGAAGAAAAATAAATTGAAGGAATTAAAGTAGGTATTGCGGAGACTAAACTATGACTCTTTACAGGTGATATGAGGGTCTACTGAAAGAATCCTAGAGAATCAACTGCAAAGCTAGTGAAAATAATGAACAACTTTAGCAAAGTTAAAGGATACAAAATAAACCCACACAAATCATCAGCATTTCTATATATTTCGAACAAAACTCAGCAGCTGGAGTTAAAAAGAGAAATTCCATTTAAAATCACCCTAGACAATATAAAATATTTCAGCATCTATCTGCCAGGAAAAACACAGGAATTATATGAACACAACTACAAAACACTTTTCACACAATTAAAACTAGATCTAAACAATTAGAAAAACATTAATTACTCCTAGGTAGGACAAGCTAATATAATAAAAATGACAATCCTACCCAAATTAATCTACTTATTCATTGCCATACCTATCAAATTACCAAAAACTTTTTTAAAGAATTATGAAAAATTATAACAAAGTTCATATGGAAGAACAAAAAGGTCAAGAAGATCAAGGGAACTAATGAAAAAAATGTGAAGGATGGGGCTTAGCAGATCTTAAATTGTAGAATAAAGCCTTGATATCAAAACAATATGGTACTGGCTAAGAGACAGAAGAAGAGTTCAATGGAATAGACTTGGGGTAAGTGACCTCAGCAAGATAGTACACAATAAACCTAAAGATCCTAACTTTTGGGACAAGAACCCACTATTGATAAAAACTGCTGGAAAATTGGAAAACAGTATGGGATAGATTAAGTTTGGATCAGCATCTAACACTCTATACCAAGATAAATTCAGAATGGGTAAATGACTTAAAAATAAAGAGGGAAATTATAAGTCAATTAGGTTAACATAGAATAGTATACCTGTCAGATCGATGGGAAAGGAAAGAATTTAAGACCAACCAAGAAATAGAGAATATTACAAAATATAAAATGAATAATTTTGATTGTATTAAATTAAAAAGTTTTTGTACAAACAAAACCAATGCAACCAAAATTAGAATTGAAGTAAAAAATTGGGGAAAAATTTTATAACAAAAACCTCTAACAAAGGTCTAATATCTCAAATTTATAAGCAGCTAGTTCAATTGTACAAAAAAAAAACAAACTACTCCACAACTGATAAAAGGTCAAGGGACATGAGTAGGCAGTTTTCAGATAAAGAAATCAAAACTATCAATAAGCCCTTGGAAAAGTGTCCTAAATCTCTCATAATTAGAAAAATGCAAATCAAAAGAACTCTATGATAGCACTTCACACATAGAGGATTGGCCAATATGACGCAAAGGAAAATAATAAATATTGGAGGGCTTGTGGCAAAATTGGGGCACTAATGCGCTACTGGTGGAGTTATGAATTAATCCAACCATTCTTGAAGGTAATTTGGAACTATGCTCAAAGTACTTTAAAGACTGCCTGCCTTTTGACCCAGCCATACAACTGTTGGGTTTGTACCCTAAAAAAATAATAAGGAAAAAGACTTGTATAAAAAATATTTATAGCTGCTCTCTTTGTAGTGGCAAAAAATTGGAAAATGATGTGGTATCCCTTGATTTGGGAATGGCTGAACAAATTGTGGTATCTGATGGTGATGGAATACTATTGTACTAAAAGGAGTGATGAACTGGTGAAATTCCATGTGAACTGGCACAACCTCCAGGGATTGATGCAGAGTGAAAGGAGAAGAACCAGAAGAACATTGTACACAAAGACTATACATTATGGAACAATCTACTGTAATAGACTTTTCTACTAGCAACAATACAAGGACGATAGTGAGGGACTTATGAAAAATAATGCTATCCACATCCAGAGAAAAAACATGACTGATCAAATGGTACTATGGGGATATGATTGAGGATGTTGACTTTGAATGATCACTCTATTGCAAATATTAATGATATGGAAAAATATTTTGAACAATGATACATGTAAAACTCAGTGGAATTGCTCATTGGTTCTGGGAGGGGAGAGAGAGGAGGTGAGGGAAAGAATATGAAATATGTAATCATGGAAAAATATTCTAAATTAATTAATCAATAAAAAATTAAAAATTTTTCTCACATTCTTTGGTTCTTTATGCCCCCAACCTAAAGATTTTCTTAAAGCTTGTGTTTGGATCATGTCTGGGTTTCTTCAAATACAGAAAGAAACCATTTAATAGAAAACTTGCATTAAATATGGGATGTCTGTTTCCTCTACACAAAAGAAATCCTCAGTACATAAGACTTATGAGCATATGTGACAAAGAAGCTGAAAACATAATACACCAACTTATAACTGTTGCTATATTCTTGTGGGAGGATAAGAAACACCAAAATATAAAGCATGTAACAGGATGAATGATTTTTACATTTTGCCTCAGTCTTGTCCCAACAGTTTGCTACAAGTCTAAGGCTTCTGTTAATCCAGACCAAGTGTAGAGCTCTTCCCCTGTTGGTGGCAAAAATAAAGTGAGCAAGGTTCTATAGCTAACAAGTAACAGGACCAGAATTCAGTTTCTAACTTTTTGATTCCATATTTAATACTACCATTCTTTGTGCCACCTAGGATAAATGTTAAAGGCATTACTGTGGTGCTGGGAACAGAAAGATGAACTATAATACAACTCCTCACCCAGAAGAAATTTTAATACGATGGAGAAGACAAGGATTATACAATTATACGTGTGCACAAATAGTGAGCCAAAGCAGAATGGGATGAATGAAAAGAAGAGATTCAAATTGTTATAAGAGGTTTGAGAAAGGAGACATGAAGCTGGGGATATAGAGAAAGCTTGAGATTGGCCTGGAAGAGTACAAGGGACCATCAGTCATAAGACTCAAAGACAAATTATCATATCCCATTGTTGACCCTGCCAAAAGACCTGCCAACCCTGTGATGGCTTACAAATAATCCCCAGTTGCCAGTCTCCAATGTCAATGTTGTAGATTTCAGACCACTCCCAAACCCCCCATGTTCCCCTAAATTATTCTGTTAGAAGGTTACCAGTTTGGAGCCCTTCTTAAGTGTCCCCACCAGAAGATTTGTGTTCCCTTCCTCCTTCTGACATAAATGGTGTTAGAATCAGTAATGAGTAAATCCGTCTTCAGAAGGTAAAAATTCTGTAATACGAAATACTAAAGGAGGACCCTAAGACAGGAGAAATGAAAACAAACAAAAATAAAATCCACAAAGATACTTCACAAAAAAGAAAACAAGCAAGCAATGATATAATCCTCTGTAGTTTCTGTTCATCTTTCATTTCAAAGAGGGTCAATGGCATCACAGAATGATAGCCTGACTTGCTTATAAACTGAATTTAAGTGAAGCAGAGCTGCACACAGTCATTAACTTCGCTCTGTCTTCCAGAGTCATCAAAGTCCAATAGCAAGACAAAAGTCAGGATGACTGATGATGGCAGTGAATGCAATGGATGACCTTAGAGTCTTTGATGTCTGTCCAAGCTCCAACTTTCCCACAGCACCTGCTTCAGTGACCTGCATGGACACCATAACAAATTGTTCTTTTCCACCTATTCTACCAGGGGAAATCTTCATATATTTGGAGTAGGCATCCCCTTAACTCATTGATATTAGCTTACTATCTATTAGTTAAGCTCAAACTGGTTCTGCCTTCCTGATAAGACAGTTTTTCCAGGTGTGGTTGCTGCAGGTGCTACAGCTTCTTGGAGCCATAATTGGGAACTGGATGAATGCATTCTGGAAATCTTAAGCTTTGGCTTTCTCCCCCTTCAGAAGGACCATTTCTAGAATGTTCTTTTTATGTTGGGTAAAGCTTAGAGCATTTCACAATAAGTTTCCTAAAGTAAAATGGTAACAATGAACAAGAATATCACCAGGAATATCAGTGCCAAAATACACACAAGAGCATGTCGGAGACAATCCATTAAGACATTCTGATCCAATCTTGCCATCTAGACTAAATGTTGTAAACTAGATCTGTCTTAGAACATTCTATTCACTTATGCCTAATGTTATAATTCAATGTAACTCTCAGAAACCATCTAAAATTTAGCAACAACAAACTTCTTAATAGCCTTGAAAGGGTTCTTTGCAAAGAGAGAATATTGGTTCAGTTAGATGCAGCCAGCACATCTATACACATTTTTCTGGAGTTTTTGAGAATCTCTAGATGGGACAACATTGCATTAATATAACAAATTATTGATGTAATTTATGTTTCATAGCCATTTCCCAGGAATATTTTGAAAGCACATTTATTGCTATGAAGATAAACTTATGACCCCCATTATACTCACAAAACGGCACATGTCCACTAGGTTTGCCTTCTATTGAAAAATCTACATTTGGAACTATAGCTTTGATCTTCTGGAAAATGATTCAGATAAATTTCTCAAAATGTATAAGCATCATTCCTTTTTAACCATTCAGAAACCTGGCTCCATCCCTCTTTAAGGTCTCTTTATAAAGAGGCAATACATCAAGCTACCCATTTCTTTGCCAATACATTCTTTAGAAGTATGTCCACTCCAGAAACATATACATACAATTTGACAGGACAACAAATTACAAATACACTAAAATAGAGAGAATAAACTATTTTAAAATTAATGTGCAATTTGGAAATTCAAGAGTTATAATTCAGGTGGCTATATAGTTCTGAATTGAAGCACCATAACCAAGAGATACCAGATTGATCTCCATCAGGCACCTGACTTTGGAGGGTGCTGATAGACCTTCCAAGACTTAAATTTTAATTTGTGTCATTATCTATTACTAACTTTACTCATGATGTCTATCTGGATCAGAACATGGACATTTTTGCTCATATACTGCTCAATCTTTCTGAAACAAAGTCCCATAGATATCAAAAATTGGTACTCTGAGGTTCAGGTTCAAGGGATCTGTACACCAAAACATTATTTGTAGATATGGTTATAATTGGAAGAGTTTTTATGTTGTCATCATCTAGAACCCTGGTAGAATAGGTCCCCAAACCAAAACCAACTAGTAGTTATATTTGAGGTTTACAAAACACTTTAAATATTCCCAACTAATCCTTTCAACCTTGAGGAGAAGATGTTATAATTCCACATTTTGCAGATAATGAAAGTGAGGCTGAAAGAGTTGAAGTGATTTGCCTATAATTAGTTATGTATCTAAAGTAGGATTTAAACTCAGGTCTTCTTGACTTGAAGCCCATCTTTTTATTCACTGTACAACTGCTCACCATTAGAGAGAATGAAAGGGTTTTCCTAGTCATGGAAAGTAAACATTAATTAGAATAGGAAAGTGATATTCATATAAATTAAAGCATTGTTTCAACTAAATACAAATTCCCATTATGATTAATGCTATTAATCTACAGTTTCACGTTTGAGGGAAGAACTTCAGTCCAGTGTAACCTGGCTATTTTGTATGCAGACAACTTGTAATGTTTAAAAGTGGCCTGAGCTTTCAGTGACCTGACCCAATAAAATTGTGATGATAATTTCAATACCAATAAGGAAAGGGAAAAAAATTGCATATATAGAGATGGGGCTGGGGAAAACCCATAGAATAACGCAACTACAACAGGATAAAAACGAATATGTTTACCAACAATTCAATGCATTTTATTCTATGAACCAAGTCAATAGACAAATATTTAATTTCATTCAACCATACTTCAATTTGTGCATGATCTATACTTTGTTTTTAAATGGATTATGCCAAGACTCCATTTTGGCATTAATCAAGAGGCCTTCCAGCAACCATAAGAAAGTTATGATGATGTCTATTCTTAGCTTTTAAGTCATCATTTTCAAATGAAACCCCTTAAATCTCCTTTCATCAACACGGTCCTTCTGAACAAAATTACAAACAATGATGTATAAAAAGTTTAAAATATATTACCTACAGAAAATTTTATAAGGAAATAATTTCATTATGAATTAATTGCTCTGAGCATAATTATTATGCCTTAACTGTGGCCAAGAGTATGCTGATTTAACAGAAAGTGAATATTACCAGCTCAAAGTCTCATTGAAGTATGTGTGGCTTTTCCTCTGGTGAAGGGCATATGCAACTTTCATATTCTTAAAATATTCTAAATTAATTAAATAAATAAATGAAATTTGAGAATGATTCAAAGTTCCATTGAAAACATGGTAATGTAGACATTTTCTAGGGAAAGTAGCTGTTTTAGACTGAGGTTATTTTTTCCCCAATCCTAAACATTCCTTCTTTTTTAAAAAAATTAAGTTTATCTATTTAATTAATTAATTTAGAATATTTTAACATGGTTTCATGATTCTTGTTCTTTCCCTTGCCTCCTCTCACCCCCCTCCCACAGCAATTCCACTGGGTTTTGCATGTGTCACTGAGCAAGACCTATTTCCATATTATTGATATTTGCACTAGGGTAATTGTTGAGAGTCTACATCCCCAATCATATCCCCATTGAACCATGTGATCAAGTAGTTGCTAAACATTCCTTCTTTCTGGTGCTTATTGGGAAGAGAAAATCAACTCTAATATAACTCTGGAAGAGATTTTTCTTGAGGCAAAAATGTGTGACCCAACTTGGTTATAAATATAATAGCTTACTTTCTAACCTCAAGCATGAGGTTCTAGTTCATAGAGGTCTATTTTTTCTCCATTTTGAGGTCTTATAAATAAAGATTATTAATAAAAATCATCACCATAAAATTCCATTATATTCACAAGTTGTGTAGCCCCCAACTCAATATCCTAGCATTTTAGATATAGATATAGATTTCTAATCTCGTTAAATCCTTTTTATTTTCAACTGGTCACCAAGACCGTCTATTTTCTCTCTATTACCTGAGATTAACATAAATATGAAGGCATCTGATAGAAGTTATTATTGATTATAGATGTTTACGTGAAAAAAATCAAGAATTAGAAATAGCTTAAAGAAACAGTTAGAAACATCTGCTAGCAAAAGGAAACAGATAAAGAAAATTAGAAAGAGTAAAATCTTTTGCACCTAACCCCAACCCCACTCTTAAATGAGCAGCTACAAATTCTTTGTTTCATTAAATAGAAGCTTAGGCATCTAGACAAGTCTTTTTTGTTCTTAGTCCTGTAATTTCCACCAAAGGGTGTTTGGTAGAATATCATAACCATCACATCGACACTGTGCTTCTGCTCCAAGTTATTCTCTTGGTTCCATTTCCTTGCCTTTCCCATCACCGACTACTTTGTGCCTTCCAATGAAATTCAGGTTTTTCTCCCCAACAATCCCTAAACCCTCATACTTCTCAGAACTCTCCCAACACAGAAAGAATATGGTCTCTCTGTGATCCCAAACAACAAATTGCCTAGTAAATAGAGCATGTGAAGGGGGACACATGAAATAATCTGAAAAGTTATACTATAGTTAAATTCAAAAGTACTTGGAAAGGAGTGTACTAGCAATAAAAGGAATAAGAAAAGGTTTCATTGAAATGCCTGAGCTGCATCATAAAGGAAAACAGGGACCTAAAAGGCATAGGTAGGGAGGGAGGGTATTCTAGGCATGGTGGAGAGCTAGTTCAAAGGAATAGAGACATAAGGAGATGGAGTGTCATGTATATAGAGCAGAAAGAACAGTTTGGCTATATAACAAAATGTGGGAAGAGGAGTAATGACCGATGAAGGTGAAAAATGAGGTAGGAGCCAGATTGTATAGCCCTTTAAGCTAAAGATACTTTTTCTGGGTTAAGATGGTGTCAGAGTAAAAAGCAGTTGTTTAACCTCTCCTAACCCACACATATAGGACTCCTCAAGAGTACATAAAAACAAATCCAGGCGAATGAAGAGACCACACAACAGGGCGCAGCATTGAAGGTACATGGGATTGGGGCATTTTCATGCTATAAGGGGGTGAAATAGCTCTCACTAAACCCCTCCCCCACCCACATACAGGTCCAAAGCCAGCTCAAAAGAGTTAGAGCAAGTTTGGGGCATTCATTAAGTCCTTGGCAGCTACCTGGGAACATCAGGGCCTTCTCCTGAGAGCAGCAAGACTTAAAACCTCAAGAGGCTAAAGAACCGCTTACTTTAAACACAAACCTTGAGCTTAGGTGCAGATTCGGGAATGGACATGGATCCCAAGCTCAGGCATGGACCTTGGGTGGGGACCCAGTGCAGAGGGGTGCATGATTATGGAAGCAGTGCCCTGAGACTGACAAAGAAGCTTCACGCAGACAAACAAGCAAGGGGACCACCAGAAGGCTCTACCCTGAGAACAACTAGACCTGAGACCTCAGAAGCTTAAAGAGCTCACACAGACCCTGGGCATGAGAATAATCCTGAGAAGGATTGCATGCAGTTCACAATGGCAAGCCAGTCACAAGAACCCCAAAAGAGAAAGAACAACAAGAAGAAATCTTTAACACTCGACAACCCTTACACAGAAAAAATACAGACAACAGAGCAAACACCAGAGGAGAACAAACAAGTAATCATATCCAAGGACCTTCCCAAAAAAATGAAAATTGGTCACAAGATCTTGAAGAGTTCAAATCTGAGCTCAAGAGAAATATGGAAGAGGTTTGGCAAGAGAAGTGGGAAATAGCTAAAAAGGAAATTAACAGGTTTAAATACAGAAATTCTCAATTGGAAATCAAAGTTAAACAGCTAGAAAATAGGATGTACCAAATAGAAAAGGAAAATCATGATATTATAACAGAAAACCAGTCTCTAAAGACCAGAACTGGGAAAGTAGAAGTGAATGATCTCTCATGACAGCATGAACAAAGAAAGCAAAGTCAAAAGACTGATAAAATAGAAGGAAACATGAAATATGTCACTGAGAAATTGACAGATCAAGAAAACAGGTCTAGAAGAGACAATTTGAGAATCATTGGTCTTCCTGAAAAAGCAGAAATTAATAGAAATTTGGACTCCATATAAAAAGAAATTATTCAGGAAAACTGCCCTGAAGTTCTACAACAAGAGGGCAATATAGACATTGAAAGGATCCATAGATCACCTTCTACACTAAATCCTGAAAACACAACCCCTAGGAATACAATAGTCAAATTCAGGAGCTTCTGAGTAAAAGAAAAAATCTTACAAGAAGCCAGGAAGAGACAATTCAGATATCAAGGAGCACCAATCAGGATCACACAAGATCTGGAAGACTCTACACTACCAGACCCCAAGGCTTGGAATATGATATTCAGAAAGGCAAGAGAACTGGGTCTACAAAAACCAAGGATCACGTACCCATCAAAACTGACTATTTACTTCCAGGGGAAAGTATGGGAATTAAACAAGATAGAAGATTTCCAAGTATTTGCGCAGAAAAGACCAGGACTAAATGGAAAGTTTGATATCCAAAAAAAAAAAAAAAAAACAAAGAGAAACATGAAAAGGTAAATAAGAAACAGAGGGGAAAGAAAGAAAACTCATATTTTTAAATTTGCTTCTTTAAGGGCTTCAATAAGAGCTAATTATTTGTATTCTTATATGGAGAAATGTTAAGTGTAATTCTATATAGTAAATGCTATTCACTATTATATTATTCACTATTATAGTAATTAGAAGAATTATTCATAGGGAGAGGTTGGAGTACTAAGTGGTCTAAGATGATATGGGGGTGGGTGGGAGAGAGGGAGGTGAATAGTAGAGGACACTAAGAGAAACTTGAATGAATAAGAAAAATAGGATATTCTATTACACTCAAAGAGCACATGGGAAGGAGAGGGGATGAATACTATTATAAGAAGTAGAGGAAGAGAACATTAAGAGGTAATATTTAAACCTTACTCTCACTGGAATTAAACTTGAGAGGGAAGAGTAGCTATATCCATTGGGATATAGAACTCTATCAACCATACTGCGAAATTCAGAAGGGATAAACTAAGGGTAGTAGCGGAGTAGGGAGGTCAAAAAAAAGGGAGGGGAAGAGAAGGTGGAGGGAATTCATTAGGCCTTAAAAATAAAAACAGGGGAATAACAACGGAGGGTATAGAAAGGGAAATGAATTAAGGGAGGGGACAAAAGTTATTGGTTTAAAACAAACCACTGGTTTAAAAGGAAATAGTGTAAGAAAGAGGGGTAGAACCAGGAGAAGATACCAAAATGTTGGGGAATACACAAATGATAATTATAACTCTGAATGTGAATGGGATGGACTCAGCCATAAAAGAGAAGCAAATAGCGGAGTGGATAAGAAACCAAAATCCTACCATATGTTGTCTACAAGAAAGACATATGACTTTTGATGGCTGGGATTTATACCAGGAATGCAAAGATAGTTCAACATTAGGAAAACCATCAACATAATTGACCATATTAACAATCTAACAATAAAAAATCACATGATTGTCTCAATGGATGCTGAAAAACCCTTTGAAAAAATACAGCATCCATTCCTATTTAAAACCCTGGAAAGTATAGGAATAGAAGGACCTTTCCTAAAAATTATAAACAGTATATACCTAAAACCATCAACGAGCATCAAATACAATGGGGATAAATTAGAAGCATTTCTAATAAGATCAGGAGTGAAACAAGGATGCCTGTTATCTCCTCTATTATTTAACATTGTACTAGAAATATTAGCAGTAGCAATTAGAGAAGAAAAAGAAATTGAAGGTATCAAAATAGGCAATGAGGAGACTAAGCTATCACTCTTTGCAGATGATATGATGGTCTACTTAAAATATCCTAGAGAATCAACTAAGAAGCTTGTAGAAATAATCAACAACTTTAGCAAAGTTGAAGGTTACAAAATAAATGCACATAAATCATCAGCATTTCTATATATTTCCAACACATCACAGCAGCAAGAAGGAGAAAAAAGAAATACCATTTAAAATCACCCTAGACAATATAAAATACTTAGGAATCTATCTACCAAAACAAACACAGGAATTATATGAAAACAACTACAAAAAACTTTCCAAACAATTAAAACTAGATCTAAACAATTGGAAAAACATTGATTGCTCATGGGTAGGATGAGCTAACATAAT
Source organism: Gracilinanus agilis (assembly GCF_016433145.1). Classification (NCBI taxonomy): domain Eukaryota; kingdom Metazoa; phylum Chordata; class Mammalia; order Didelphimorphia; family Didelphidae; genus Gracilinanus; species Gracilinanus agilis. The sequence continues at coordinate 276,715,644 of NC_058134.1, read as the reverse complement.
AAAAATGACCATTCTACCCAAATTAATTTGCCTATTTAGCGCCATACCTATCAAACTACCAAAAAAACTTTTTTATTAAATTAGGAAATTTATTAAATTTTTTATTAAATTAGGAAAAACTATAAGAAAGTTCATTTGGAATAACAAAATATCAAGAATATCAAGGGAAATAATGAAAAAAAAATGTGAAGAAAGGGAACCTAGCAGTACCAGATGTTAAACTGTACTATAAAGCAGCAGTCCTCAAAACAAAATGGTACTGGTTAAGAGACAGAAGGATCAGTGGAATAGACTTGGCTTAAGTGACATCAGCAAGACAGTGTATGATAAACCCAAAGAGCCCAACTTTTGGGACAACAATCCACTATTTGACAAAAACTGCTGGGAAACTTGGAAAACAATATGGGAGAGATTAGGTTTAGATCAACATCTAACACCCTACTCCAAGATAAATTCAAAATGGGTGAATGACTTGAATTTAAAGAGGGAAACTATAAATAAATTAAGTGACCATAGAGTAGTTTACTTGTCAGATCTCTGGGAAAGGAAAGATTTTAAAACCAAACAAGAGTTAGAGAAAATTACAAAATGTAAAATAAATGATTTTAACTATATCAAAATAAAAAACTTTTGTACAAACAAAAATAATGTAGCCAAAATCAGAAGGGAAACAACAAATTGGGAAAAAAAATCAGTATAACAAAAAACTCTGACAGGGGTCTAATTACTCAAATATACAAGGATTTAAACTTATTGTATAAAAAATCAAGCCATTCCCCAATTGATAAATGGACAAGAGACATGAATAGGCAATTTTCAGATAAAGAAATCAAAAGTATCAATAAGCACAAGAGAAAGTGTTCTAAATCTCTAATAATTAGAGAAATGCAAATCAAAACAACTCAGAGGTATCACCTCACATCTGACAGACTGGCTAAAATGAAAGAAGGGGAGAGTATTGAATGTTGGAGGGGATGTGGCAAAACTGGGACATTATTGCATTGTTGCTGGAGTTGTGAACTTATCCAACCATTCTGGCTGGCAATTTGGAACTATGCCCAAAGAGAGATAAAAGAATGCCTGCCCTTTCATCCAGCCATACCATTGCTGGGATTGTACTCCAAAGAGATCATAGATAGACAGACTTGCACAAAAATATTTATAGCTGTGCTCTTTGTGGTGGCAAAAAACTGGAAAGCAAGGGTATGCCCTTCAATTGGGGAATGGCTGAACAAATTGTGGTATATACTGGTGATGGAATACTATTGTGCTCAAAGGAATAATATACTGGAGGAATTGCATGTGAACTGGAAAGACCTCCAGGAATTTATGCAGAGCAAAAGGAGCAGAGCTGGAAGAACATTGTACACAGAGACCAATACACCATGGTAAAATAGAATGTAATGGACTTCAGTACCAGAAGCATTGCAGTGATCCATGATTGGAGATGTTGACTCGAAACTACCACACCACTGCAACTATCAATAATTTGGAAATAGGTCTTGTTCAATGACACATGTTAAAACCAGTGGAAATGCACATCGACTATGGGGGTGGGGGTAGGAGGTTGGGAGATGAAAAGGAAAGTAAGAACACGAATCATGAAACAGTGATTATTTTTCTAAAAAATAAAAAGTATTTACAAAATAAAAAATAAAAGCTAAAGATAGCAATTTATTTTTCATTCTAGAGTCTTTAGGAAGTTACAGGAATTGGGGAAGGAAGGGAATCTGACATAATGTGTAGGATGGTGAAAAATTTGATGTGGGGAGGCTAATTAGGAGGCTGCTGCAATAATTTAGGTGAGAGGTGATGGTGTCCTAAAGGTGGTAGATGGTGAAAGATTAAAGTGGTAAATTTATAAGTAAAAGGAGAGGGAGGAATCCAGACTAATGCTGAGATTATCAAGCTGAAATGGAGAATTTCAGAAGTGTGAGGTTTTTGGGGGACAGATAGTAAGTTCCATTTCAGATATGTTCTATTTAAGAGGTTTCTAAGACAACATTTTAATGATCTTAATTGAAATATCCAATAGTTAATTAAGGATTGAAGCTTGGAGAAGGAACTAGTGCTAGATATGAAGAGATAGGATTCATCTGCATTGAGAAGATGGATAAGAGCTGATTAGGTAACCAAGAGAGAGTATAGAGGGAGAAGAGAGGAGAGCCCAGGACAAAACATTAGGGAACATTCACAGCTAGAGAATGAGATTTGGATGATTGAGCCAGATGGGTAAGATGCTGACCAGGATGCAGTGGTGTCACAAAAACCAGAAAAGACAGAAGATACAGGAAGAAAGGGTACACAGTAGTATCAAATGCAACAAATGGGTTAAGAAAGATTAGAATTAAGAAAAAAGAGATAGATATGGTCATTAAGAGTTCATTGCTAATTTTGTAGAGAGCCGTTTCAGTTGAATGATGGTTTGAAAACTGTTGAATGTAGACAACTTGACCAATTAAAGTAAGGGAGCTGTGAGATGATAGCTTGAGAGGATGTCTTCATGAATGGTTTTGTTTTTCATTTTTATAGTGTTTATAGGATAGTGATAGATAGGGGAAATGTTAAACCATTAGGGAAGGAAACAGTTTTTAGGGAGAAGTTGAGGATTCGAGAGGAGACAATATTGAGAATATAATCTACAGGAGAAGAAAAAGATGAGGAAGAAAACATATACAGGAGTTGGACCTGGGCAAGAAAGAGCGTCCGCCTCTTTGTCAGATGATGGGGGAAAGGAAGATAGCACCAAAAAGAAAGCAGATTAGATGACCTTAAAGTATTTTTTATCTCTAAATCTATCATCCTATAAACCATAGTAAAGGTGTCCAATTCACTGTTTTTATACAAAGAATCCCTCGAAATTTTTTTGGAATTGGGAGTGAGTGGGTAGACTTGTCCTTGACCACAGGTTCTCCTTTCATTGAACAATAAACCTTCCCCATCACCTCAGAATTTTATAAATTTGCAGATTCTAAAACAAATGCCTACATTACAACAGAAGGGTTCTGATAACTATATTCCTTTTTTATAATCACACTGTCTTTTCTCTGTATGAGCTTTGTAGCAACTGAGAGCCTTAAAAACAAATCAGACAGCTGGTAAGACTTTTTAACTGCTGAGTGACAGCTGAAACAAGAAGACTCTTTTTTAGCAGCAGGATTTCGTGTTCTAGTAGCTGTTAATATGTAGTCTGTGTTTATGTGCATGACCCAGTCTTCAAATGACTTTTGGTTTATTAGAGGAAAAAAATATTCCACCCATTGAGTCCAAGGAGTGGAAAGGAGGGGGGAAGTATGAGGTGCTAAATGACAGCTATGCCAAAAAATATTTTCTTTGAAGACAAAAAAGGACCATATTTAGACAGCTGGACAGTTTTTGTGCTAAAGTAGAACCCAAGTTCTCTTATCTTTGGCGTGAAATGTGTAGAAACACATGCACATTAACTGGAGACATTATTCATCTGTCTTTAGTTGGACATGTACAGTTTTTTTCAGCTACAGAATTAGGAGCAAAAAATGTTTCATTTCCCCAAGGACTGACATCCTGTTGATGGGGATCTCAATGAGCAAACAAGAGCAGGCTTTCAATAATCACGCATCTTTGTAGATTTGTACAATAGAGACACTGCTGCTGCTACTGACAAAACAATGATGCCCATGTCAAAACCTGTTGCTGAAAGAGGAAAAAAAATAAGGTAAAGCTGCTTGCTTTAATATGGTTCATTTTTAAATCTTCCATATTTTTGTTTGTCTTTTTTTAGGGGGTAGAGGAAATGTATTGAACCCTAAAACCAGGAATTGGTAAGATATATGTCCATAGCTAACCTCAGACATTTAACCTTGCTATCTAAGTTCCCTTCTCTACAAAATGGGTACAATAATAGAAACTATCTCTCAGGATTGTTGTGAAGATAAAATGATATAATAATGTGTAAAGTGCTTTGCAAATCTTAAGGTCATATATAATTGCTAGCATTCATCATTATCACTGCCAGTATATTGTAAGGACCTCGAGGTCAGGGACAATCTTTGGCTCCCTTTTGTATTCTCAGTGTTCAGTAGAATGCTTGGCATATAATAGACACTAAATAAATATTTATCAATTGATAATAATAATCATCTATGTGTACACTTTAATTAGAGATGTTATGGAAAAGAAAATCATTGAAAAGTCTCTAACTTGGTACATTGCTTATGATAATTTCATCTATTCACTAACCAGATATTATATCGTAAAACCAAAAGTATTTTTGATCATCCTGGTCTAGAACACATATTCAAAGGGCAGTTTGACTAATTCCCAGTCAGGAGAAAATGCCCTTATCTGACACCACAGTGGAATATAAATAGGCAAATAATGGCTTGTTGGATGAGAAATGAGAGAATATGGAAGATCATAACATATAAATATCATAGACTCCATCACCCTCAATTAAGTCCATCTAACCCTTACACTAGTGCAAGTCTAATACTCTGAATTTGCAGTCTGAGGCACATACATTGCTTAATGTCTCATTATTTCAAGATGCAATGTTTTGTAATTTTGGGCACTGGAAAAAGTAATTATTGGCAGGTTTTCAGCTTTAACGCTCCATATGAAAATGCTTCCTCCTCAATGTTTCTTTTCCTTTCTTACCAACTGTTCCTGCTTCTGTTTTACACTGACTGAAAATGAGCTGAAAATAAGCCCCCAAACAGGGGCTGCATAAAAAATTTAAAGGAGATGCATAAGCCTACTGACTTGGGGAAATGCTGATAGAATGGAATAGAATAAGCATATGTTAGGTACCCACTATATGCCAGGCAAGGGTAGCTAAGTGGAACAATGGATAGAGAGCCAAGCCTGGAGTCACCAAGACTTTTCTCACGAGTTCAAATCTAGCCTCAGACACTTACTAGCTGAGTGACCTTGAGCAAGTCACTTAACTCTGTCCAAGTTTCTTTTATGATTATAATAGTATTATTCTTTATGATTATTTAAATAACATAATAATTAGTCTTAAGGTAATAGTCAAATAATATAGCTTGCTTTATAAGAATTATAAACAGGGGGCAGCTGGGTAGCTCAGTGGAGTGAGAGCCAGGCCTAGAGACAGGAGGTCCTAGGTTCAAAGCCGGCCTCAGCCACTTCCCAGCTGTGTGACCCTGGGCAAGTCACTTGACCCCCATTGCCCACCCTTACCAATCTTCCACCTATGAGACAATACACCGAAGTACAAGGGTTTAAAAAAAAGAATTATAAACATTAGCAAAGGAAAAAAATACAGTTTAGGGTGACAGTGAATCTTATTTACAGGCATTTTGACCTTAAGCCTATAATCCAAAAGAGTTTCCACTTAGCCCATCGCACCCCTTTTTTTGTACAACAAGATAATCAGACGGGGGTGGAGGACTACTCTTTTTTGTATAACAAGATAATCAGGAGCCCAACTGCTGACTCCTAGTATTTCATAATAATTTCCAGCAGAAAAACAATTAGCCCCCCGACCCCTTGTTGTAGAGACCTTGGAAAGGTCAGCTGTAATAATGGACATAACTTACTACTCACAGTGATTTTTTACCCTTTCTAGCTTAATCAGCGCTTGTGTCATTAATTAAGAACTGCCAATGGGAAAGATTTTGCAGCCATTCTATTTTAATTTTTTATTGTATTTTCTGACACTGTGTCATCAGATTTCTTGACATAAAAAAAGCTATCTCCTATGGCTTGGGGTCTCTGATTCTGATCTTAACCAGAGTTTGGCTTTATTGCGAGACTGGCCTCCTCTCAATAAACCTATCTTTTAACTTGGAGACTATATCGGTGTGATAAATTTTCGCCACAGTACACATCACATGTATTATAAGTAGGTTGTTTCTGCCTATGTATCTTTCTTGCATCTTTACTCCTATAAACTATTCCCACTATGTATAATTTTCTTTGTCTAATTTTGAATCCTACAGGCTGCCTAAAAGTTCTGACCCTTCCTCCTCCTCCTCCTTTCTGTTTCATACTATTTTTATTCTCTCTCTCTCTCTCTCTCTCCCTTGTTTTATTATTTTTCAAATGGAAAGGAGGCCACTAAAGGGGAATATGAGCATGATGGATTAGGCCATTTGTAAGTTCAAGTTTTTTTTAAGTATCAGACTGCTTTTAGAGAAATAAGGCTAAATGTCAGTCTTCAGTTAATTAAAAGGTTGCTATGCAACTCTCAAAAAATCACTTCATTTTTTTGTGCTTTAATTTCCATTTTATAATGTCATAAAGTTGGTCTTTTACAAATTTAAATACCTTAAACAGGGCCAGATATTGAGGTCCTGAACTGGGAAAATATGGTCAGACACTGTGATCTCTGAACAAGATACAAACTACTTTGTTGAGCAAATGATAAAAGAAACAAGCTATAGCATGGAGGGTGATTCCTGGTGAACTTTAAAAGTCAATTCAGTGAGTCCAGGAGATTGATTCAAAGAGAACATAGTACCTGAGGAACCAGTGGAAGGTATTTGCAACTGGAAAAAGGAAATCTTTTAACAACTCAGAAACTGGAAGTATGGGCAGAAGCAACCATCATATAGAAAGGGACCAGAACTCTGGGATTAAGACTACTTTGGTCAGTCAGGTATGAATTGTGGCAAGGCAAAAATAATATTAGTGAATCTTCCCACTGTACTACAGACCCCCAAGTCAGTAATACTGCATTCCCTTTCTCCTCTTCAGTTTCTTCAAGAGATTATACACCATTTCCTCTGATCACCTAAAGTAGCTATTTATATTTCTTTCTTTTAAATGTTTACTTTATTTTTATAAAGTGTTAAAACACTAGTTAGAACTTGCTGCTTTATGAGTTCTTATTATGAACACATTTGGGAATTGGAAAGTTAGAAAGAAATATTTTCAGAGAAAGATATAGATATAATGATGAACTTCTTTTGTCAGAACCATTATCTTTGTCTGAGGGCTTGGAAATAACAAAAGAAAACTGGATTTTCTGATGCTATTTCCCCAAATGGAAAGTGAACATTTACACTAACTAATGCCATGGAATTTTTTAAAAGTTAGTAATGGTAGCATATTTAATAAGCATTTGGTATTCCATTGTTGTTCTTGGAATGCTTTTTGCATTTTAGGCTTTATATAAAATACCTTTGTAAAACGCAAAAATATATATAATTTTTTGAAGATATAAGGAGGTCGATAATTCTTTTAGAGGTTGATAATTTTAACTACAAAAACAACCAAAATACTTTCCCTTGCTTATTGTTCTTAGGTAAGCCTGATTTGGTACAATTCCCTGGTTGATTTTTTGGTTAATAAAACAAAACATGTACTGAGTATACTTCAAACTGATTCAGTTGATGAGATCTTCCATGTCCATTATCGTATATCAGATAAGCAACCATCCAGAAACACTTGGAATACTAGTTTGTATTCAGACAATTAGTTTATAGCCTTTAGTGCACTGAGGCAGTCTTGTCACAAGGATGGTCTTAATATCTTAAAAGAAAAATTTTAAAAACCGTATTTAACTCATATTAAAATGAGGTAAACATTAAGATATTTGCCCTACCATCTTTATTTTTTCTCATATTTTCTTTATTTGAAGAAGCTATATTGTTCACTCCTTGTTAGAATTCTTTGTTCATGTCTAAATATCTTAAGTCTTTAGACAGACCCATTTTTTTTACCTATTCATAATAGAATGGTTTTTATTTTTATTTGTTTTTTTAAAATCTTTATTTAATTAATTTAGAATAATTTTCCATGGTTACATGATTCATGTTCTTTCCCTCCCCTCCTCCCACCTCTCTCCTGTAGCCAACTAGCAATTCCACTTGGTTTTATATGTGTCATTGATCAAAACCTATTTCCATATTATTAATATTTGCATTAGGGTGATCATTTAGAGTCTAAATCCCCAGTCATATCCCCATCGACCCATGTGATAAAGCAGTTGTTTTTCTTCTGTGTTTCTATTCCCACAGTTCTTTCTCTGGATGTGGATAGTAATCTTTCTCCCAAGACCCTCAGAATTGTTCTGGATCATTGCATTGCTGCTAGTACAGAAGTCCATTACATTCGATTGTACCACAATGTATCAGTCTCTGTGTACAATGTTCTTCTGGCTCTGCTCCTTTCACTCTGCATCAATTCCTGGAGGTCATTCCAGTTCACATGGAATTCCTCCAGTTCATTATTCCTTTGAGCACAATAGTATTCCATCATCAACAAATACCACAATTTTTTAGCCACTCCCTAATCAAAGGGCATCCTCTCATTTTCCAATTTTTTACCACCACAAAGAATAAGGCTATAAATATTTTTGTGCAAAAGACAGACCCATTTTAAGTTATTGGAAGACTCCATGAGGAATTACTAAGAAATTCTTTCCTGTTCATTGAAATATTATTTTGTTCCAAATTCTTGTTCTTTGTGAAGCAGGTGTACATGTTAATTCATATCAAGTTCATCTATTTCATACCTGCACAAAGTAATTTTGCAAATAACTACTCAGAAAAAAAATCCTTGGAATAATTTTTGATTCACTAGGTATTTACTGAAACATCTGTCAGAGGAATCCTGGTTTGCTTGACTATGGGAGCAGGAGCAACTAAATTCAAATGTATTGGGTTTAGTTTTACCTGAGGCACTGATAATCATAGGTTAGTCAATACTAAAGAGATCAGACTGAGGAACACAAATGGGAACCCACGAGAAAGGAAAAACAGGAAATTAATGTCTCAAAATATTCATTTCAAGTACACTTATTGATGAAGCTGGGATTTTATTGGCAATTGTGTGTGTAGGGGTTAAAGCACAATCCCACCAAATCTCACCTTCATAATTTTTTCTGAATCTTCTCAAGATATAATTCTCAAGAGAAGATAAACCCAAAATAATGCTGATATTTCTCTTGTTAATTTAATATGGGAGTTGGAGGGATGTGCTGTGATATAGTACTTGACTTATCAATCAATTGCTTTTCTCTTTCTATGACTAACTCATCCATTCTTCTTCAAACCTACCCCAGTCTATGACACAGAATACATTCTGTCCTAGTAGCTTCACCCACTAGTAAAATCATCTTCCTCCATCCTCTATTCCTACATGCTCCTCCTCTAATTGGTGAGTTCTTCTCTGGAGGCTCTATTTGATGAGTCATGTTGACTTCAAATGTAGCTGAGCACAAGACTCCATGGTTTATTCACCTTTCTTTTCCCTATTTTTCAGCTCTTTTTAAATGTGTTGTCTTCTTCCATCAAATGTAAGCTCTTCTAAAGGTGGGAATGCCTTTCTTTTTTCTTCTATTTGTATTCCCATGCTTAGAAGAATATCTTACACATGGTAAGTAATAAATCAATGTCATTTCTTATCTTTATTGAACAAGATTTGTTGGTGTCTTTAACACTTCCTTAGCAAAGTAATCATTAATAACATTCTACATCTTGGTTATCGCATCTGCATATCTTCCCAATATCTTTTGGAATACATATTTGAAACTTTGATGCACTCTTTGTTCCCTTTCTAGCTATATTCCTCTAAATTTCTTATCTTTAAGCTAGGGACACTTTTTTCCAATTGCTTTTTAACTTCCTTATCCTTAATGCTTGGAACAGGGTCTGGCACACAAGAGACACTTAATAAATGCTTATTGACTGTTTGACAAGCACACTGAGATGTGAGTATTTTATTTTTTTAGTATCTATTTTATTTTTAAATTTAATTTGTTTTTTCTCAATGACATGGAAACAAATTGTTTTTTAACATTAAAAAATTTTTTGAGTTTCAAATTCTATCATTTACTCCCTTTCTCACCTCTCCTTGGGAAGGCAAGCAATTTGATATACATGTGCAATAATGCAAAATATTTTTTTTAAACCCTTGTACTTCGATTTATTGTCTCATAGGTGGAAGATTGGTAAGGGTGGGCAATGGGGGTCAAGTGACTTGCCCAGGGTCACACAGCTGGGAAGTGGCTGAGGCCGGGTTTGAACCTAGGACCTCCTGTCTCTAGGCCTGACTCTCACTCCACTGAGCTACCCAGCTGCCCAATGCAAAATATTTTATATTGGCCATGTTGTAAAAAATGGAGGCCAAAACAATAAAATAAATTTTAAAATGAGAACAATAAAATGCATGCTTCAGCCTGTAATTAGACTATCAGTTCTTTCTCTAGAGGCTAGCTTTTTTCATTAAAAGTCTTTCAGAATTGTCTTGGTTCATAGGATTGCTGAGAATAGTTATGTCATTCATAGTTAATCATCATACAATACTGCTGTTTTTCATGCAACATTCTCCTTGTTCTGCTCATTTCACTTTACATGCAGGTATTGAAATCTTCCCAAGTTGTTTTACTGACAGTATCTTGCTTATCATTTCATATATATATATATATAAAACAGTATTCCATCATGATCATAGGCCACAACTTATTCAGCAATTTCTCAACTGATGGACACCTCCTCAATATCCAATTCTTTGCCTCCACAAACAAAAACTGCTATATTTTTGTACCTAAAAGTCCTGTTTCTTTTCTTTAATCTCTTTCGGATACAGATCAACTAGTGGTAATGGTGAATCAAAGGGCATTCCCTTTGGGTAAAATTCCAAATTACTATCAGGAATCATTGGTTCAGATCATAATTCCACCAACAGTGCACTAGTATCCCTTTTTTTCTATATCATCATTTTTTTTCTGTCCTATTAGCCAATCTGCTAGTATAAGGTCATACCTCAGAGTTGTTTTAATTTTCATTTCTCAGATCACTAAATATTTAGAGCATTTTTTCATTTGACTATAGAAAGCTTTTATGTCTTCTGAAAACTGCATGTTCACATACTTTAACCTTTTTTTTTCTTTTAAAAATCCTTACTTTCTGTCTTAGAATCAACACTAAGTATGGCTTTCAAGAAAAAAACAAAAACAAAGGTAAGGACTAGGCAAATGGGGTTAAGTGACATTCTTCAGGATCAAATAGCTAGGAAATGTATGAGGCCAGATTTGAATCCAGGACCTCATGTCCCTAGACCTGGCCTTCTATCCTCCCAGCCATCTAGATGCCCCACCATTTTTCAATAGAGGAATGACTTGTATTCTTATAAATTTGTTTCATTTCTCCATATATTTGGGAAATGAAACCTTTGTCAAAGAAACTTCCTGTAATTCATTTTTCTCCAGGATCCTCTTTTCTTTCTAATCTTGGCTGCATTTGGTTTTGTTTGAGCAAAAACTTTTTAATTTCTTATAATCAAAAATATATATACTGTCATATCCCATACTGCTTTCTATCTCCTATTTAGTCATACATTCTTCCCTAAACTATAAATATGACACGTAAATATTCCTAATTTCTCTATGATAAAATTTTTTGTTTAAAACATGATCATTTCATTGGGAATGCTTGAAAGTAACTTACTTAATTAAATTAAATATCTGTTTTCCCCTCTAAAGGATTATACTCAGTTTTGCTGGGTGATGATTCTTGGTTGTAATCCTAGCTCCTTTATCCTCTGGAATATTATATTCCAAAGTCCTCTATTCCTTTAACATTGAAATTGGTAAATCTTGTGTTATACTGATTGTGACTTCTTTCTAGCTGCTTTTAATATTTTCTTCTTGATCCGGGAGCTTTGAAATTTGGCTAAAGTAATTCTGAAGAGTTGTTGATGTGATCCATGAGAAATGAACCCCACATAGAGGGCTTTAGATTGGTAGGAACAGCAGTGTCACCAGTCTTAGGAAATAATGCTAGACTGTGATTAGTTGAGGAAGGCCAATGGCTCAGAATTGCTGGCAATCTCTCACTAATTAGTGTTTTTACATGTACTCATGAAGAGTGGAATGTAAAATCCTCAATGACATCTTTCTATCTATAATATATAAAAATACATTTATATGTATATCACTGATGATTAAGTGGCATGTCTTGCAATATGACATATGTACATGTACATAATAAATTTCTGTTTGACTCTCTGGTTTTAGGATATTGGAGCAGTTTTCTTTTAAAATTTCTCGGAACAAACTTCTTTTTTTGACAATGGCTTTCCAGTAGTCCAATAATTCTTAAATTGTCTCTACTGGATCCATTTTCCATGTCAGGGTTTTTTGTTTTTTTTGTTTTTTTGTTTTTTTCTATGCGATATCTCACATTTTCTTCTGTTTTTTCATTTTTCATTTTATTTGATTTTGGGGTTTTTTTTTTTTGGTGTTTCATGCAATCATTAGCTTCCACTTTCCTCATTCTAAAACGTTTAAGAAATTTTTTCAATGAGCTTTTGTTCCTCTTTTTCCATTGGAAAAATCCTATTTTTATGACATTATTCTATTTAGTGGATTTTTGTGCCTCTTTTGCCATTTTATCAATTTTTTAAAGGTGTGATTTTCTTCAGTATTATTTTGTGCTACATTACCCTAGCTGTTCACCCTTTTTTTCTCATAATTTTCTGGCATCAGTCATGTTTTTCTTTCACTTTTTCTTCTGACTCTTGTATTTAATTATCAAAATCTTTGAATTCTTCCAGGAATATTTTTGGGCATTTCTGTGACTCACATTTTCTTTTGAAGATTTTTTTGTGGCTGATTTGAAGTCATCGTCTTCTGGGTTTGTGTCTTGAGATTTCCTGACATCAAAATAACTTGTTAGGGTCAGGTTCTTTTTTAGTTGTTGGTTCAGTTTTAAGGCCTATTTATTGACTTTTAACTTTATGTTAAAGTTGGACTCTCTCTGTGAATGAAGGGGACATTACCTTAAGCTTTGGCCTTTTTAGCTGTTGTTTTCAATGCTACATTTGGGTATCTGTAGGTTTTCACTACCTCTAAGGTAGAGAGAGATGTAGTCTTTGCTTTCCTTGCCTATTCTCTGGTTATTACTCAAGCAAGGACCTTGTTCCCCTGTAGCCTTCAGCACTAGAATTACACCTGACTCTCAGAGTGTGATGTCAGCCACTTTTCTACAATCACAATTGCTAGTATTCCTCTTTGTTTTGGAATTGAGACCAGGGTCTTTCTTCTCCAGTGAAAAGCCACAACTACTCTCCTCCACCCTGGAACTTTAACAAAGACTCCTACCCTCCGGGTTTGACCATGGGGCTGTGGCCAAGAACTACATATGTTTAGAGCAATATAATCCTGAATCCAATGCCAGCAAAGGTCCCCTACCATTTTTAGATCAGTTGTACAACCCTACAATCATCCATGTACTGAGAGCTTCTAAAGCTGCTGCCTCATCAATACAGTTGCTTTAAAAGGCTGGTGCTATTGAGAGGGGAGATAAATGTAATCATAAACCTTAGGAAAACTTGTGTGGAAATTTGTTATTACATGTAGTTGGTAAAAAAATAAAATAAAATAAGAGTGATAATGCCAGAAATTAAATAATAAAAAGCTGGTGCTGGGTCTTCTCTGAGATTTTATAATTTCATAATAATCATAGGTTTTTAAAATCTGCTAGGTGGAAAGGTGGCAGTGACCTGAAGGAAGACCTGAGTTCAAATCCAGGCTCGGATATTAATTAACTTTGTGAACTTGAGTGACATATATTTGTCTCAGTTTTCTCAACTGTAAAATAGAGCTGATAAAAGCATGCATTTCATAAGATTGTTGTGAGAATTAAATGGAATATTATTTATAAAATGATTAGCACAGTGACTGGCATGTAGTAGGTATTTAATAAATGCCTGCTACTTTCTCCATCATGGTGAATTGATTCTATTATATTCCCTTTGATCTTTTTTTCTCCCTCCCACAATTCATGCATTAGCTGCAACAATTGTGTGGAAGTAATAATAATTATATTACATAAACCTACCCCACTTATATTGGGCTTTCTTCAAAGAAATCTTGTAAACTAATAGCATAATGATCACTCACATTCTCAAATGGAACTTTGATTTCCTTGATTTGTAAATTATCCCTTTTATTTGGAATATTCTCCCTAATGGTACTTATCAAAACCTATCCATGGGGGCAGCTGGGTAGCTCAGTGGAGTGAGAGTCAGGCCTAGAGACAGGAGGTCCTAGGTTCAAACCCGGCCTCAGCCACTTCCCAGCTGTGTGACCCTGGGCAAGTCACTTGACCCCCATTGCCCACCCTTACCACTCTTCCACCTATGAGACAATACACCGAAAGTACTAGGGTTTAAAAAATATATATAAAAAAACAAAAAAAAAAAAAAAAAAAACCTATCCATGCATGCAAAATCTGCACAACTCTAGTTACAAGTATTATTATCTCCCTTATACAAATGGGTAAACTGAGTGCTCATGTAAGTTACATGACTCAACCCAAGTCAGAGGGCTAAGAGTATCAAAGAAAAGTCCAGTATTCTGGTCTTCTAGCTCCAAGTTCGGTACCCTCTCTCCTAGATCATATTTGCCAAAGTATCCACTTTAATGTATTTGATCACAAAGTCTATCATTTCAGGAAAAGCTTAAGCAAATCAGATGGCTAAAACTATACTAAAGAAACAAGTGATGGATTGATTTTTCCTCCTTTTTAATAGGGAGTTTTGGTCCAAAGGAGTTACATTATATATATATATATTTCTATATCAGTGGACATCCTAAGACAGGAATTACCTAAGAAAACCATATCTCCTTTAATATTCCTATGCACTCAATGTTCAACAAATTTGAGATAGATTTAATCAACAAGCTTCTGCCAGTTCCTCAATATTGACCATCATGTCTTACTAGCATGGCAGTAAATTTGGTTGTGCTTTTCTTGCATATTATGTATGTTTTCTTCTTAATGGCATCAGAAGTGATAAACACAAACTATCAATATATAATGAGTTGTTCTGAAATTCTGTACAATGCTTTAGGAGTAATGTGATTGTCACTGATACTGTATATTGGAGTAGGTAGACAAAAGAGTGGATAGACCTTCAGATCTGAGTCAGGAAGATCCAAGTTCAGATCTGGCCACATACANATATATATATATATATATATATCAGTGGACATCCTAAGACAGGAATTACCTAAGAAAACCATATCTCCTTTAATATTCCTATGCACTCAATGCTCAACAAATTTGAGATAGATTTAATCAACAAGCTTCTGCCAGTTCCTCAATATTGACCATCATGTCTTACTAGCATGGCAGTAAATTTGGTTGTGCTTTTCTTGCATATTATGTATGTTTTCTTCTTAATGGCATCAGAAGTGATAAACACAAACTATCAATATATAATGAGTTGTTCTGAAATTCTGTACAATACTTTAGGAGTAATGTGATTGTCACTGATACTGTATATTGGAGTAGGTAGACAAAAGAGTGGATAGACCTTCAGATCTGAGTCAGGAAGATCCAAGTTCAGATCTGGCCACATACATTTAATAGCTCTATGATCTTAGATGAATCATTTAAGCCTGCTTGTCTCTGTTTCCTCATCTGTAAAATGACCTAATGAAGGAACTGGCGAACTAACTGCTCCAGTATCTTTACCAAGAAAACTCCAAATTGGATCAAAGAGTTAGGGACAAATGTGTCTCCTTAATGATGTTATATGTTAATCTTCTTATGCCAACTATTTGTGGCATATGATATTATAATTATAATGCTATCAAAATTTGTTCAAATGTATGAATGGGTACTAAGGATTATTTTTAAATATATAAAAAACTAGCCAAAAATTTTATTTGTTCCAAACTACTTTTCTTCCTCAAAAGCAAAATCAACCTCTAACATTTGCTCCCTTTCTTTGCTGAACTACTACAAGTATCTCTTCTTCCTGTCCTCTTATTCTCTCTTTTCATTGTGGTTTCTAACATCAACATTATACTAAAACTGTTTTTTACAAAGCTACAATGATGTCAGATTCCAAAGATTTTTTTCTTGATCTTTAAATTTTATAGCCTCTCTGCAGCAATACATTCTACAGAGAAAACTTTCCTGTTAGATGCTTTCTTCTAAAGGCTTTCATAATATTTCTTTCTCTTGTTTCTCTTCCTCCCTGTAGGACTACTGCTTCTTCTGCTTTATTGCTATACAGATATTCCCTTCCCATTGAAACTTTCTCCATTAAAGTTTTGATATATTGCAGGTTGGCATAAGTAATTAAATGGAAATTTGGGGAGGAATTTTGCAGAAACCACAGATGACATGTGAAGACTGGCAGAAGACACAGAAAAAAAGTTTAGAACCTATTATATAGTCTATGACCAAATATTTAACCCAAATTTTACAATAAGGTACTATAAATACCTCATAAAAGAAAAAGAAAAAATTCAGACTTTTTTTTTCCAGGATAAAGGGAGGGCCAAAAAATATACATGGATTTTCTAGACCACAAAGCAACTGAATCACTAATCTCTGTGATCTGGAAGGGATTTATCCATGTGCCTCACATAAACAGAGGAGCATACCAAGGCTCTAACCTGGGCTCTCTTCTCTTTTTTTATTCATAATCTCTAAAGGATATGATCTCAGAGGTTCAATTACTATCATTATGCAGATAAATCTCAGATCTATATATCTAGTCATATTTTCTTTTTTGAGATCTAGTTCTATATAATTAAGTGCCTACAAGACATTTCATATTGGATGACCTGAGGCATTACAATCACTATTATTCCAAAAGGAACAGCATAATCCTTTCCTTCCCACCCAACCTTCCTTCCCTGTTATTGTTGAAGGTACCACTATTTTTTCAGTAACCGAAGTTCAAAATCTCAGTATCCTCTTTTCAACCTGTAGTATTAGGTTAGCTTTCTATTTGGATTCCATCTGTGAAGGCTCTTATCACTTCAATTCATCCTTCACATAACAGTCAAAAAAGTGATTTCCCAAAAACATAGATGTAGATGACTGGCTTTAGATAAGATGAAGTAGTGGGCTTTGGGGTTCAGTGTCTTCTTTTGTAAAATAGGAGGTTGGAGTTTATGGCTCCAGATGCCCCTTTTGATTCAAACTCTATGAAACTTAAGAGCCTACAAAGTTTTATTCCCAGATGCCCTTTTCCTGCTCTTGATACCAATACCATTAGGAATGCGGGCATCTCCAGATGTCTCTGTCTGTTATGTAACCCAAAATGTTCATGAAACCCAAAGTGAAGGCTTTCTTAGTTTTAATGTTTCTCAGTAAAATGTACTTGCCAAAACCTTGAGGGCTTTTAATCTCAAAAAATTAATCTGTTCTCATATTTATATCATATTCATATCATAGTATATGGCACTTCCCACAAGACATTTGCATTTAGGAAGGAACCTTCTAGAAATGATATATTTCAAAGGAATGTTGTATGTTATGGTAATTTAGACAGATTAGTGAGAGAGAGATTTCCTGGGGAAAGGAGTAGATTGGACAATCTGTGTCTCAAGAATATTAAAGGTCACTAGTCATCAGATCATAGCATATAAAACTGGATGAGATCTTTGATGGAATTTCATTCGTCTTGTGTTTTACACTTAAGGAAATTGAGATATATATAGAAAGTTAATTTTCCAAAGTCACAAAGCAATTTGGTTGGAAAAATAGCCCTAGCACTTTGGTTTTCAGATTTTTAATCTATTTCTCCTTCCACTTTCCTATACCAAATAAATGGCTGCCTTCTACAGTCAGATATAAGTAATGTCATCCTGGCTGTGATAAACTAGGACTTTTTCTCTTACAAGTGAACATAATGAGGGATCATAGATATAGCTACAGGGTTGGCAGGCATGCTGAGGCAAACCCCAATATCAAAAGTGCTTATATTTTTGTGTCTTAAGTTTTAATGTCACTTAGTATTAAAAAGACTCTAAAAAGTTAAAGACATTGATTAGGATGATGAATGAGGGTCAATTTCTGTAAAAATATAATAAAATATATTTTTCTTTACTCATATTTTAAGTAAAGTTAAATTAGAAATAAGGGATTTAAGTGTTAGTGTTTTTGATAAATAAAAACATCTAATTTTGATTGAAAATGAAATAATATATTATATTGAAAATAAAAATAATATAAAATAAAATTTCCCAGATGCACATCTATCCAACCTAAGTTGAATGTTTATGTCATTTTCAGATAATGCCTAAAATGTACCTCTTAAATCTTGTCTCAAATAATCTATCTTAAATATTTTACTTTCAAAAATGATAGTTTCATAGCCTTCCTATTTTAGTGCCCCCAACCCCCATTTCAATTATTGAACTGTGCTTGGGCAAAAACAATTGCTGATGTTATACCAGACTTTTTATAATACTCCTTAACATTTATTCACTCTGTTGCTCAGTGTGGTGATTTCACTAAACCGCAGCATCGTATCCTGTTCCAAAATTGCTGTCAGCTTCCAAAGAGTAGGAGCTCAGATGACATCTTCCTTCAGCATCTGATGGTTCCATGCATTAACACAGAGTGTTCTAACCTCCCACAGGACCCTTATAAGCTGACTGTCTCTTTCTTGAAAACTGAAATTGATTGGACTGGACCACATGACATCAGGCTATCATCTCATATGATGTTTTACCATTATTTTCAGTAGATTCCAGTTTCCACAAGTAGAGTTGAGTTGGGAAAGTATTTCAACAAAAGAATTTAAGAATATATTTACAGTGTTTTGACTACCCTAAACCCTAAGAATTTGTTTTGGAAGAAATTGCTTATTCAAAAAAGAAGGACCAAAGGACCAAACTGGGCAATATGGATGAAGAAATATTTTGACAGTTGGAAAAGAACATCTAAAATTCACAGGGTTCATTGCTTTCTTCTACATTTATTATCTAAAGTGCTCCACCAATTATGCTGAATCATTGAAGAGGATATAGACCAACATGGATGAGTATTTAGTACAAGTTAACAATTCACCCATAATTAGAAGCAGGATGCTATAATGGATTAAAAAGTTAGAAGACCTGAGTTCAAGTTCTATCTCTGCTGCATTCCTTTATGTAACAAACCATTAGTCTCTCAGTTCTATAAGTGACTCTCTAAGATTATAAATTATAGATAAGATATCAATCTGCATTGTTAAAAGGCATTTCTTTAAATAGGCTCTATCACATGCCTTATCCTCAGTTACAACTATTATAAATATAAAAAATAATAAAGGCTGCTATAATAATATAAATTAGTATTTTAATTAAAGCCATGCTGATAGATAGTCATTAGACCACGCGCTTGTACGAATTCAAAATTGCCGCCCCAGTCATTATTACCTCTTCCTCAGTCTGCTGGCCAAGAGACCACTCCCCCCAACCCAGGAGATTATAAACTTTTCTCTGCGTGGAGATGTAGGTGTCCCCATGCCCAAAGAACCGGAACCGGAAACCCGTTGGACCACGGGAAATGTAGTTTGATAATTTTCCCGTGTCCATAGAAAATACATATATATACTTAAAGATGGCATCTCCCAAATTTCATTCTTACAATTCCCCGTGAGGTCCAGCAAAAAAAAAAGGTTAGCCTTTTTTCTTCGCTGGACCTATAAAAATAGACTACTTCTAAAATTTTCAGGAATTTGGAGATAAAAGAAATAGATGAACAAATGGTTAAAATTAGCCGCATTGACAAAAACCAATTCGGGGGCAGTCCCCTATTGGTATAACAGTGTACAATTAAAACAATATATACAACTCAATTTCAACTCCCCATAGTTCAATCAACTGCACCCCAAAGTTCAAAATTTGGTCTTTATGGTACAGTGAAGGCTTTTCAGACATCTTCATGGTGTCTTCACCAAACAGGTTCATCGTCTGGATTCTGGGGAGATGGTAAGATCCTTATCCTGAAATTATTCTCAAAAGAATGTAAACTTTACATTATAGATTACAAAACATACATTTTCTTCTAAGATTTATACACAACTCAAGGGCATCCAACCTGCCTGTAACCAATGCTTAGGTCCATTTATCATATTGGATATGATAGGACCCATCCTTCTTTAAATTTCCTAAAATTCAAGTCAACAAATATTTATTAAGTGCCTCCAATATGCCTTGCTAAGCAGTGGGAATACAAAGGAATGAAAAAAATTGATGTCTGGGGTAATAGTAGTTAATAATATAAAATGATCTTACCAGTAATTGACATTTGTTCAGAGTTTTAAGATATAAAAAGCACTTTAAAGACATATTCTCCTTTGAATCTCATAATAATCATAATATTTTTCTACTTTACAGATGAAGAAACTGAGACTAAAAGGCATAAGATGAGTTGCCCAGGGTTACCAAGATTATAAATTAACATCAGCTTTTGATATTGAACTGTTTGACATTTCTTAAGGCTTTGATGACAATAACTTTCTTCTCATTTTCATCTCGCAAAAATCATAGTAATATTGATCCCAATTTATAGATGGAGAAACAGAAACTGAGAGGGATAAAATGAATTGCTTAGTGTTAGCAAGACTATAAATTCAAATCAGCTTTTGATATTGAAATATTCAACAATGCTTAGGGCTTTGGTGGATCTTCAATAACTGAAGCAAGAGCAGTTGCCAGGCTATATCTCCATAGGTACTTGGGTTCAGGGTGCTGGGGTGTCTCTATCAGGATCTGAGGGAAGATAGTGATCAAGACAGTGGTTAAGGGAGTCACTTCAAGGTAGTGAGGTGACTTTGGCCCATATAATCTCCTGTCTCTCCCTCAAGATCCCTTATTGTTCCAGCAAGGTTGATTCTCTTGCCATTAGAGTGACAATTGCTACAGAAGACTGACCCCTTCTCCACAGGAGTGGATTCCCCCATATGATGGCTGGGAGGGTTGGGATAGAAATAATAATGGGATCTGGGAAGTGATGTTAATCCTGGGACTCCTGTACTCATCTACCAATAGGTGGTAGTTGTTCAGTAGTTGTTGTTTGTCATGATGAGGAAAGTGGGTCCCTTCTTTTTTTTAAATAAATGAATAGGCAATTTTTAGATAAAGAAATCAAAACTATCAATAAGCACATAAGAAAGTGTTCTACATCTCTTATAATTAGAGAAATGCAAATCAAAACAACTTTGAGGTATCACCTCACACCAAGCAGATTGGCTAAAATGATAGCAGGGGAGAGTAATGAATGTTGGAGGGGATGTGGCAAAATTGGGACATTAATGCATTGCTGGTGGAGTTGTGAATTGATCCAACTATTCTGGATGGCAATTTGGAACTATGCTCAAAGGGCTGAAAAAGATCATCTGCCTTTTAATCCAGCCATAGCACTGCTTGGTTTATACCCCAAGGAGATAATAAGGAAAAAGACTTGTACACAAATATTTATAGCCATGCTCTTTGTGATGGCAAAATATTGGAAAATAAAAGAATGTCCTTCAATTGGGGAATGGCTGAACAAATTTTGATAGATATGGCACTAAATAAGTAAATTAATTTGGGTGGGATTATCATTTTTATCATATTAGCTCATCCTGTCAATGAGTAATGTGGTACAGAGAGGGGGGCATAACAGTTTTGCAATTTTTCCAATTTTCTAGATCTAGTTTTAATTATGTGGAAAGTATTTTATAGTTGTGTCCATATAATTGTTGTGTTTGTCTTGGCAAACAGATTCCTAAATAGTTTATGTTGTCTAGGGCCCTGATGGCAAACCTATGACACATGTTTCAGCACTGACACGCATAGCCATTTTTGATGACATGTGGCCACATTTGGCCTCATACAGAGAAGTATGAGGCCGTACGCCGAGGATGAAACATTTGCTGTAGTTTAGTCTAGACACTCTGTGCTGGAGGTCTGTAGGCCAAAGCAACAGAACTCTGGCACAGAGTCTAGTTTGGGACTTCTGGGCCATTAGGGGACCTTTAACTTCACTTCTGGCCGAGTGGAGCAGGGAGCCGCACAATGCCAGAGGGGACGCATCTCTGGGGCCCTATGAGCGCCATTGCCAGCAACCACATAACCGCAGCAACCATCATCCAATCTACTGTTCTGGGGTGTCGTGGACTTCTAATTGACCAACATTACTGAGATAAGTGAGAGAGAGGCTAGAAGAGGTGAGGGCCTGTGCTATGGGTGCCATTTCCCACCATTAGAAATAGTGGCAGCCATCTTACAGCATAGTGCAGACTCCATTTCACCACAATTATTATTGTGCATCCTTATTAACCCCTATTTCTGCTCATTAACCCTGCCCTTTCCTAAAAGGCAGTTACATGTTCCATCTTGTGGTCAGTTAGGCTAGTTAACCCCTAATTGCCTGCAGGGCTAACAGGCTTTCTAAAATTCTATCTTCTTTCACTGACTCCCTGATGGATAACCCAAAAGATAAAAAACCAAGGTTAAGTAAAGGAAGTGGTAGTAGTAATAGCCGACCCTTTCAAGAGACATGGACCAAGATGTATGGCATTATAGAAAAAAAAAGGCAGATCATTTTGTGTTCTATGTACTGAAATGGTAGTAAGCAGAATGTGGAATATAAATAGACATTTTGAAACTAATCATTCCCAGCTTTTGAAAAAAAGTGAGGATGAAAGGAAGGAATACATTTCCAGGCAGGTACACCTTTATAAGAGCCAATCTAATTCCATCCTTAAATTTGTAAAAGGCTCTACAAATTTAACATCTTTAAGTTTGAGCATGGGCTCACTCCATAGCTCAGCATGGAAAAACACTCAGTGAGGGAGAATTTATTAAAGAAACTCTCCTAAGATGTGCGTTAGTTCTATTTCATGATATGCAGAATAAAGATGCAATTATTAAGAGAATCTCTGAGTTACCACTCAATAGAAATATCATAAAAGACTGAATAATGAGTCTGAAATCAAACGTACAACATCAATTAAAGAGAGACATAAGTAATTGTAAATATTTTTCAATCTCGCTTGATGAAACTACTGATGTCATATCACATGCTTAGTTGGCCATGATTGGTTGATATTCTGATGGTCTCACAATGAGAGAAGAGTTGATAAAGTTAGTATCAGTGCCAACAAGTACATCAGCAAGCGAAATATGTAAGATTTTTATACAAACATTCTGTGTCCTAAGCATTGATATCTCTAAAGTTGTGTTGGTGATG
The DNA here is from genome assembly GCF_016433145.1 of Gracilinanus agilis. NCBI lineage: Eukaryota > Metazoa > Chordata > Mammalia > Didelphimorphia > Didelphidae > Gracilinanus > Gracilinanus agilis. The sequence continues at coordinate 276,692,722 of NC_058134.1, read as the reverse complement.
ATAGATGCAGCACCAAACATGGTGGGGAAAAAAGTCAGATATGTCAAATTGTTTACAGAAGCTATTGGACATTCGATTGTGCCTTTTCATTGCATTATCTATCAGGAGGCTTTATGTGCCACGGCAGGATTCATCAACTTAAATGACTTAATGTCAGTTGTTACAAAAATAGTTAATTTAATAGCTATTTGCCCCCTTCACAAGCAAGAATTTTCTGCACTTTTACTGGAGTTTGATTCCACCTATAGAGGACTGCTGATGTACAATAATGTAAGATGACTGAGCCGAAGCAAAGTTCTTGAGCACTCTGTGGAGTGCTTTGAAGAAATTAAGGTATTTCTTGAGAATAAGGATCTGGGAAACTCTTCTCAGCTCAATGATGATAAATGGTTCAACACCCTCATATTTTTTATAGATCTCTGTTCATATTAATTAACTGAATTTAAAGTTACAAAGTTTTGGCAAAAGTATTGACATTATGTTTGGATACATAGAAGCTTTTAAATGTAAACTTAAAATTTTAAGCGAGATGTAGAAACTAAAACTTATAAGTATTATCCTTGAGTAGCAAAGTATTTTGAGAAGACCAGTGCAGCTGTACAAAATGAAATGGAACCTTTGCATATAAAGTAACAGCATATTTTAGACTCGTTACTTGACTAGTTCAGTGATAGATTTAAATAATTTAGAAACCTAGAACCGACCATGAAAATAATTAAGTATCCTGATGTAGTAGTCTGCAGTAGTTTGGAATTAAATGGTTTCCAATGGATACAAATTTGTGATTTGGAGATGCGACTTGTAGAATTTCAAGACAGCATCTGGACTCAGTGTTTGTCAACTTGAGGTCAAAGTTTGAGAATCTAGAAAGGTGCTGCTTAGAAAATCAAGAGGAGCGCCTCTACAGACAGGAAATTTGGAGTGCCTGAAAGCGATTACCAGACACTTTTAGTACCCTGGAAAAATATAGCAATGGCTTTACTTACAATTTTCCCCTCTACCTACTTTTCTGAGACCTTATTCTCAGCATTAAATAATATCAAAACCAACAAAATAATATCAAAACCAACATCATTGACAGATGAAGTTAGTAGCACTTGCTTGGGCTTGAAGTGTACAAAATACCAATCTTCAGTTGAAGATTTAGTGGCTAAGTGAATTTTCATTACCCAATTAAATTCAACAACAAAAAAGTCACTAATAGGCAGTTTAGTTAAAGAATTCCCCTCCCCTCACTTATCTTAGTTCACGGCACCCCACACAAGTTAAATAATATCAAGACCTACAAAAGAAACCAACTGACAGATGAACAAAAAAGTCATTAAGCAGGTAAGTTAAATAATTAGCTTTTGGTTTATTAAATACAGTTATATATTACAATTACACATTTTTGTTATTTAAACTATAAATATCATGAAATTATGGTTTTTTTCTTGAAATGATACACCACCTGAGTTATGCTCAGTTTTTTTTTGTGAATTTTGACACACCATGCCCAAAAGGTTGCCCATCACTGGTCTAGGGTGGTTTTAAATGGAATTTCTCTCTCTAACTCTTGCGCTGAGTTGTGTTGGAAATATATAAAAGTGCTGATGATTTATGTGGGTTTATTTTGTATCCTGTAACTTTGTTAAAGTTGTTGATTATTTCCACCAGGTTTTTAGTTGATTCTCTAGGATTCTTTAAGTAGACCATCATATCATCTGCAAAGAGTGATAATTTAGTCTTCTTGTTGTCTACTTTAATCCCTTCCTGAGTTTTTTCTTGGTATTCCTTGGTCCTGCTCTGTTCCATTTGTTCTTTGTTCATTATCTATATAGAAACTGTTGATTGTTATTTCCTTTTTCTTTTTCTGTTGTTTACTCATATTTGTTCTTTCTTTCGTCCCTGTCATTGGTGGTATTCTTGCTCCTCTGTTTATTTGTTGGATCTGTGGGTTTGGGCTTTTCTGTCCTGAAGGGACTTCTTCTTTGCTCTGCTGATTAACTGGATTAAGCTGATGGAGCTGACATTTTGGATTAATGAGCCCTGAGGCCAGATCTTCCCCAGCTGCTAGTAGAAGCTAAAGCTGAAGGTGAAGACCTAGAGGCTGAAGACAGTTACCCTAATCCTCCTCTCTTTCTTTCTGCCAGTCTCCTCCCTTCCAGCTACCATGTCAGTGACCTTAGCTTCCCCTGGTAGTACCAAGGTACTCTGTCAGGGTTGCAGCCTTCCCCTGGGATCCCAGTCAGTCAGATTCTTACAGTGGGTCTCAGTGCCATAGGTAGGGGAGGGGTGCTGGAGAATTCATTTTTCTTCCCCCTAGATGTTGTTTATCTGCACTATTGATAGACAAGATTAAGCCAGTTGAGCTGATCCGCAGAGCTAGATGTGCCCTGAGGCCAAAACTTCCAGAGGCAGAGGCCCAAGATGAAAAAATGGTGACTGAAGGCTGCTACCAGACTACCCTCCTCCTTGACCCTCTCCTCCAGCTGCTTGCCTGCCATCGGTGGTCAGAGTCCTAAGCCTCGAGTAGCTGTACTATCAAGGCATTCCCTATGGGCTGAAGCCCTCTCCTGAAATAGCTATAGTACTAAATAAGTAAATTAATTTAGGTAGGGTTATCATTTTTATTAAATTAGCTCATCCTACCCATGATCAATTGATGTTTTTCCAATTGTTTAGATCTAGTTTTATTTGTGTGAAGAGTGTTTTGCACTTATGTTCATATAATTCCTGAATTTGTCTTGGCAGGTAGATTCCCAGGTATTTCATCTTGTCTAGAGAAATTTTAGATGGAATTTCCCTTTCTAACTCTTGCAGCTGGGTTTTGTTGGAAACATATAGGAATGCTGAAGATATATGTGGGTTTATTTTGTACTCTGCAACTTTGCTAAAGTTATTGTTTTCATTTGCTTTTTAGTTGATTTTTTTGGTTTCTCTAGGAATACCATTCTGTCATGTGTAAAGAGTAATAGTTTAATTTCCACATTGCTCAATTTGATCGCTTCAGTTTGTTTTTCTTCTCTAATTGCTACCGATAGCATTTCTAGGACAATGTTAAATAGTAGTGGTGATAATGGGCATCCCTGCTTCACTTCTGATCTTATTGGGAAGACACATAACTTATCCCCATTGCAGATGATACTGATGGTTTTAAATAAATACTGTTTATTATTTTGAGTAACAGCCATTTTATTCCCATATTTTCTAGTGTTTTGGGTAGGAATGGGTGTTGTATTTTGTTAGAGGCTCTTTCTGTTTCTATTAAGATAACCATGTGATTTCTATTAGTTTGGTTGTTGATATGGTCAATTATGTGGATGATTTCCCTAATATTAAACCATTCCTGCATTCCTGGTATAAATCCCACCTGGTGATAGTGAATAATCCTTGTGATAACTTGTTGTAGCCTTTTAGCTAGTATTTTATGTAATATTTTTGCATCTATGTTCATTTAAGATATTGGTCTATAGTTTTCTTTCTCTGTTTTTGGTCTTCCTGACTTAGAAATGAGGACCATATTCATAATATAAAATGAATTTTGTAAGACAGCCTATTTTGACAGTTTGTAGAATATGGGGATTAATTGGTCTTTAAATGTTTGATAGAATTCACTTGTGAATCCATCTGCCCTGTTGATTTTTTCTTAAGGAGTTCCTTGGTGCCTTGTTCAATTTCTTTTTTCTGATACGGGATTATTTAAGTATTCTATTTTCTCTTCTGTTAATCTAGGCAATTTATGTTTTTGTAAACATTCATCCATTTCACTTAGATTGCCATATTGATTGTCATATACTTTGGAGAAATATCTCATAATAATTGCCTTATTTTCTTCTTCATTAGAGGTGAGATCACCCTTTTCATTCTTAATGCTCTTAATTTTGTTCTTTTCTTTTGTTTTCTTAATTATATTGACCAATAATTTATCTATTTTATTTGTTTTTTTATATCAACTCCTAGTCTTATTTATTAATTTAATAGTTCTTTACTTTCAATTCTATTAATTTCTCCTTTGGTTTTTAGGATTTGCAATTTGGTCATTATCTGAGGGTTTTTAATTTGGTTTTTTTTTCTCCCCAATTGGGGTTTTTGTTGTTGTTTTGTTGTTGTTGTATACCTATTTTTTAATCTCTTTCTTTTTTTTTTGTTAATATAGGCACTTAGGGATATAAATTGTCCCCTAAATATTGCTTTTGCTGTATCACCTGTTGGCGGGAATTTACGAAGAAAATATTTAACCAAGAGTGATAGAAGGAAAGGAGCTTTTTGCTGAAGAACCAGGAAATGAAGGGGAAGTTCTCAGAACCCTGATTTGGAATTCTGAAATGGATAACTGCCATTGAGGAGTTGAGTTTGGACATGGGAGAGAAAACCATCTCCTAAACTCAGTTCTGGCCTCCTGGTGACGTTTCCACTTGTTCCTGAGAGAAAACATCTGTTTCCCAGATATCCATTGAATCCCTTTCTTGAATACAACACTTGAAGAAGTCTCAAGAAGGAAGTTTCAGCAATTGACCCAAACTACTTAGTTTGCCTTGGTGGATTGAGATCTCACCAAGGTGGACAAGGTCAAACCTGGCATATGATTCCACAATAATATGAAATTTAATCTAAGACTACATATTGTGGACTTAGTTTATATTTCATTAAATTAGAGGGAAATTGAGACAGAGAGAGTAGAAAATATGGCTTCAGCTTGGCTGAGGAAAGAAGCAACTTTGTGAAAATTAAGTTTTGTGGGAATAAGACAGTTTTTATTAAGATTAGGGAAATCCTCAGCCCACATTCCTTATCCTTTCCCCAAACAACTTTTATTTAATAAACCTGTTATCAATAAGTACAGTCTGAGTGATTTCAACTGGCCTAGGACAGAGAGCTGACATCTTGCCTCTGTTCTTGAAAAGATCATTAGCCATGGCTGGGTTAAGCAAAACTCCAGTCACCCATTTTTATTTAACATCTTTTCAATCATCCTTTTCACATATAAATTTTGGTATGTTGTTTCCTCATTGTCATTCTCTTCAATGAAATCAGTAATTGTTTCTGTGATTTGTTCTTTAACAAACCATTTTTGGAGGAAAAGATTATTTAACTTCCAATTAATTTTAAATTTACCTCTCCATGTACTCTTATAATTTTTATCTCATTATAATCTAGAAAAGTTGCACTTATTATTTCTGGTTTTCTGCATTTGTTTGCAATGTTTTATGCCTAGTACAATGTCAATCTTTGTATATGCATCAAGTGCTGCTGAAAACAAAGTATATTCCTTTTTATTTCAATTTATATTTCTCTATATATCTATTAACTCTAATTTTTCTTAAGATTTCATCCACGTCTCTTACTTCTTCCTTATTTATTTTTTGGTTTGATTTATCTAGATCTGATAGAGGAAGGTCGAGTTCTCCCACTAGCATAGTTTTACTATTTACTTTCTCTTTAAGCTCCAGTAATTTCTCCTTTAGAAATCTGGATGCTATACCATTTGGTACATATAGGTTGAGTACTGATATTTCTTCATTTTCTATAAGGCCTTTTGTCAGGATTTATTTACTTTCCTTATCTCTTTTAATCAACTCTATTTTTACTTTGGCTTTGTCAGATATCATGATTGTGACTCCTGCCTTCTTTTTTCAGTTGATGCCCAATAAATTCTCCTCTAGCCTCTTACCTTTACCATATGTGTGTCTACTGTAAAAGTTAAATTGATGTTCAAGAATTATTTTTATAAGTTTATTATTTGACAAAAATAGAACCACGTGACTAAGTTTTCTATCTGTTCAAACGCCTGCATTCACAGCTGCCCTCACAGGAAGAAAAGAGGGCTATACATGGAACCCCAGCCAATTGATCTCCTGTCTATGTCAGCATATAAGTATAGGAGATGAGTAAGCTCCTGGGAATCATAGTTTTTAGGGTAACAGATTCCAATTTCACAATCCCCCCTGAGATCCTTTGGAAGACTAATCTCCCCAATGGATCTTGTAAACATAACCAACTTATAAATTGCAATTAATTTGTGGATAAAAGGGAAAGAGAATAAAACTAATGATTGCTAGGCTCATTGACAAAAAGCCAATTAGGGATCAGTCCCCTTCAGCATAAGAGTATATATACAAAATAAATGTGTTACAACCCCCCACAGTTTATTTTCACTACAACCCTAAGTTCATTCTGGATCTTTCAGTGCAGTATGAGGTTTCTGCAGGCATCTCTATGGTGCTTTCTCCAAATAGTTCATTTTCTGGTTTAGGATACCCTAAAATTACTCTCAAAAGAATTTAAAGTTTGCATTATAGCATAATAATACATTCCCCCCTGAGGAGGATGGTGAGAAACATAGTGATCACTCAGAGATACATGGCTGAGTTGGGTATATGAATGAATTGGAAAAAGAAAATCAAAAACATCAAAAAATCCAAATAAAAGAGAAAAAATAATTTGTGGATTAAAATATAAAATATCAAAGTCTTATGTCTAAAAAAATCTAAGTAAAGGAAAAATAAATCTATAACAGTTCCTTCAATCAGGGCCCAGTTAAAGTGATTTATACCCTATAAGCCTGTAGTATCAATTATGCACTTACCCATTTAGCAGCTGGGACTACAGAAAATTTGTCACACTATAAAGACAGAAAAGAGACTACATTTTTAGCAAAAAGGAAATGGCATTCCCTGGTCTGATTTTACCTTTTCTCTCAAGGATACGGGAGCCAGAATGGCAGCCAAAGTGAGGTGCTTGATAGAATGTGGGACGGGGAAGACATGCCTTTTACATATGTCAAACAGCTGCAACCTTGTACCTCAAACAAGTTCAAATCCTCTTGTCTTGGATCAAAATTTCATCAATTCCATTGGAATTGGTTGGTCTCTTTGACTTTGTTCTTGATTGACACTACGCAGGTTAGATTTGTTCTTCTCTGGCACTGTGTAGTGGCCCTTTTTGTAATCCCTTCTCCTGGCATCAGACACAATCATTAAGCAAAGTCCCTTAATTTTTAAACAATCAATGGCAGGTTTCTATAGTCTAAAGCTTTGGGGTATGCAGTTCTAGTCAGGACTAATGGACATTTTAAACTTAACCTAGTGCAAAATCAAAAAAAAAATTCTTAATACTGATAACATGTGCTTTGAGTATAAAAAAATGACAGAAAAAAGAAAACTCAAACATCATATTGCACATACAAGGAAAAACAATAATAAAAAATGTTTTAAAAATCAAAAATATATAGCTTACAATCAGTGACACACTGTCAGCCAAGGAGAGGTTCCTCACCAAAAATGAGCTCCATTTCCTTTTTAACTTGGCCATGATCCACAGTATGTGTGCAAATGTTTTTCAAAAAGTAACAACTTTATAAAACAGTAGGATAGTAATAGCACATTCAAAGAAGTACCAATCCCCGAAATTATAATAGCCCAGTTAATGACAATATCAAATTAACCCACTATCATATAGGATTCACATGAGTTGCTTTATAACATTTAGAAAAACCTATGAACTCATGGATACAAGTTCTACTGATGTAGCAAATCTTTCAACCTAGGCTGAGATATTTTTAACAAGTCTGTTACTGCCATAATTGCAAAATGTGGCAGAAGAGCCCAGAAAAAACAGAAACCTCTGTATTGCTGATGAAAACCTTTTTGGGTTATATAGATATCCAGAGCTTGAGCAACCATTTTCCTTCCATTTCTTCCCTATATTACATTATTTACTACTAAAACTTTCTTATCTAAGTTATGATTCTGACATCTAACAGATTTCTTATTCTTCAAATTGTTTTTTTCTTCTTCTTTTGTTGCTCCCTTTAAGAGTTTATTCTATTCTCTTAAGAAAGACATTATCCTTCCTATAAAACTGAATATTAGTGAGATATTGTTCCTGTCCTTTTAACTCTCCTTCACTGGAGTGATTTTTTGGGTTTTGTACAGGAAATTGTGATTTGACCTTGACAAGAATATTCCCTTTTGATTTCTAAAATATTCTTAAGTTGTTTCATATGCATTATCATTTGTATTCTTATTTTCCTGTCATTCGTATTGCAAGTTTCTGTGACTAAGTGATGTCTCAAAATTCCTATTTGTTGGACTTGTTTGCTTTGGAAAAGAAAGATAGATAAAGTACCAACATCCTCTAAGTGAGGTCATACTTATGACAGATTTTCCTGACTTTTTCTATGACTTTCTCAACTTTCTTACAATAGAAGTTACCTTACTTTACTGTATTTGATCTGTGTTTAGTAGTTTCTCACCAAAGCCTAAATACAAACAGAAATTGCCTTCATTTCTTGTCTGCGAGGAGGTATGAAGGAGAAATCCAACACAGAGCTATTTCTGCCCTTATCCTTTCTTTTTCTCTCCTCACTGTGCTGATCAGATTTTAGGTACTTTTTTTTTTTAAACCACTTCACTATTTGAATGACTTTTTCATTTGCCAAGGTGATATAATCCAAACACAATCTCCAAGTTAAACTAAATAGTAGTTATCATTGGTAATGGCATTGTAAATAATAGAACAATTGATGAATTGACTCGTTTGTCTCCCTGATTACTTAATTTAACTGTGATGTATATTTTGAAGGTCACTGGTGACCTTCAAAATATTTTTCATCTACTTGGTGCTTTATTTAGGAGAAAATGATAGGTCTCTAATGATTGAGGGAGAACATATTTATTCAAGGCCATTGAAATAAAAAAAACAGAATTAACTTTCTACAATATATAAGGTACTATGTACATATTGAAACAGATCTGGGGTTCAAAACAGACTTGTTGGGTGATACAACTCTTTACTAATTAGTTAAATGCAAAACCATCATACTTATGTCAGTTTCCTTTAATTTCTACATAGTAGTGGTAATAATGTACAATATTTTAAAATATGTTTCCCCCAGATATTTTGGAGTTTCGGTTTGATAGCTTATATTCCCACAAATAACAGACATCAAGGAAGAAGAGAGGGAAACTCAAAAATTTTACTTTTAGGATACCAGGACTACAATGTTTACTTTTAGGTGTGATATCCTAACGAGAAAATGAGTGCCAGGAAGAAATATTTTTATTGTGCACATGTACATATATACATAGAGTTTAGCTGTTTAATTTTTTAGGAGGAGAAACAAGTGATTTACATAATTAGAGAAAACAAGGAAGAATAAATATTTAATTACAGTGAAAACTATGGTAGTTAGGAAATTTATATATATATACAGATTTGACTCCATTGTTAGCTTTTAAAAAAACACCAATTTTTTGTTAAAAGCTAACAATGGAGTCAAATCTAAATTATCCGAAGTAGTAGGAATGTATTGCTTAGAGAAATGTAAAGGAGTGATAAATAAAATCAACCCATAAAAGTCATCAGCATTTCTCTACATTACTAATAAAACCCAGTAAACGGAAAGAGGAAAAGAAGTAATAAGAAGAATTTAACCAGTGTCTCAAGACTCATTTGCATAAGACTTTCCTTTGTTATAGAGATGCATTACTCAAAACTTCATAACTACTTAAGTGGAGAGAGCTGTGAGAAGTTGGTTTCTATTTTATTAGAGAGAAGTCATGTGTTTCCGGACTCCAAAGAAAGAAAGCCACCTGGAAGACACCAGCATACAATGGAGCCAGCATATTATCATGTCTCAATCACCAAATTGCTGCCTATAAACTTTGGGAAATATCCCCTTTAGTGAAATATAGGACCCTGTTCCTTGTTCGAGCTAAGATTTCTAACTCCTAGTGGGAGAATTCATTCTCCCATTGCATTGGCTGGTATATATTCTCCTCTGAATGCTTTATTTAATTTTTGGTTGCTCTCAGCTTGGCAAAATTTTGTTTACTTTTGCTACCATTGCTATGGATGTTCATTTAGTAACTGGCTTTTGGTGGAAGGGGAGATAAGTTTCAATATATAGCTCGGACCAATGCCTGGGACGAACCTAAACACCATTTCCTCTAGACTAACAATATATATTTGTGTGTGGGGCAGGGATAGGTTTAGATATAATTCTGGTCTAGTATCCCTTCTCTTTGAGAAGAGTAAAGAAGCCAGCCTCTGGCTCCAATCTCCTGTTCTCCTCCTGGCAGGAATTAATCTCCCTTGGAGAAGGGTTAAGGGAGGAGAGCATATTCCATAAATATGCGTACACACACCCCTTACAACAGTACTAAGAACTGGCATAAATATGGAACTTTAAGTTCTGAAAAGCATCTTACAAATGTTATCTCATTTTATCCTAACAACATTATAGATACCATCTCTTCATTTGACAAATGAAGAAGCTAGGGCTTGGAGAGGTCTTGCCTAGGGCCACACAACTAAAAAGTTAGATTTGAACTAATCTTTCTGATTCCAAAACCAGCTATCTATAAATAATATGATCTGGCTGGCTCATTCAAAAACTGAAATATATTCAAAATATGTACAGGGTATGTTAAATTGCCAAGATTATGCATATGAAGATCCATTCAAGACATATATACTACAAATATTTTTCATGGAAATAAAGAATACTATAATAAATAAAGTTATGTGAATTCTTCATGGATGTTTGTTTAAATGTATTTGAAATGATAACATTACCTAATTTAATTTATAAGCTTTGTGTCATATTAATCAAAATACTAAGGATTTACTTTATAAAACATGACAAAATAAGTTTTAAAAATCATTTAGAGAAACTAAAGGTCAAGAATCTAGTTAAAGAGGTAAAAACCAAGGAGTCTGGGAATTCTAGAACTCAGATTATATGGCAAAGCAATTATCAAAACAATTTGGTATTGGTTAAAAATAGAAAATTTAATTCATTGAACCCAGAAATAAGTGAATATAACAGCATCACATTTAGTAAACACAGATTATTAAATAATTGGGTTAAGGGCTCTAACCAAAAAAAAAATCTGGAAAAAACTAGATAAAAGCAGTCTGGCAGAAATTAGATTTAGAACACTATTGTACAAAAATATTTATAGCCATGCTCTTTGTGGTGGCAAAAAAATGGAAAATGAGAGAATGCCCTTCGATTGGGGAATGGCTGAACAAATCATGGTATCTGTTGGTGTTGTAATACTGTTGTGTTAAAAGAAATAATGAACTGGAGGAATTCCATATGAACTTGAACGACCTCCAGGAATTGATGCAGAGTGAAAGGAGCAGAACCAGGAGAACCTTATACTCAGAGACTGATACACTGTGGTAAAATCGAATGTAATGGACTTCTCTACTAGCAGCAATGCAATGATTCAGGACAATTCTTGGGGACTTATAAGAAAGAATGCTAACCACATCCAGAGAAAGAACTGGAAGTAGAAACACAGAAGGAAGACATTTCCTTCATCACATGGTTCAAAGGGGATATAATTGGGAATGTAGACTCTAAAAGATCACCCTAGTACAAATATCAATACTATGGAAATAAGTCTTGATCAATTACACATGTAAAACTCAATATAATTGCACATTGGCTAAGGGAAGAGGATGGAAGGAGGGTTCATGTAACCATGGGAAAATATTATAAATTAAATAAATAAGTAAATAACCTGAAAAAAATTTTAATAAAAAAAAAGAAATCCATTATATGACACATGCTACAATAAGTTCAAAGGAATATATAACCTAAGTATAAAATGTTTTGTTGTGTTTAAAGAAATAAAATGGAAAGAGTATTTTTGCCCAATTCAACATCTCGGTAAATATTTTTTAAGTCAAATGACTTTGATATGCATTGGGAATGCAAAGTCAAAAAATGAAACAGACTTTTCCCTCAAGGAGCCTGCATTTTATTGAGAAGTTACAAAATGTTCATAGATACTGATTTTCTTTACTATATCCCCTGAATGTACTATCCCTCCAACTCCAAATTCCCCTATTCATACATTCATATTTTTACTAAATTTTTCTAATTATCAGACTCAGGTACTATACCAATGTCCTGATGTTCTTGATTCTCTGATATATGAGCAAATCTGGATCATCCCTAGTAGTCATTTTCTTAAATTCTAACAGAAGAAAAAAATTTTCTTCAACCCAAAGAGTAAGAAAGTTGCTTTGAACATAGAGAATTTAAGTGACTAACCCAGCATCTCATCGTCGGTATATGTCAAAGTTGGGATTTGAACATATTTTGATTCCAAGGCTGACACTCCACAGAGACACTATGGCATATCTGTGTTGCCCAGAGGTGCTAAATAAATTTATTTTTTAATTTTTCAAGTTACAACTCAGAATACACTGTCTACAGGATGTCTTTTCTGTTCCTACTCACCCATAATAGGGCCTTCCCTCTGACATAATAGGTAACAACTTCATGTCTCATATTAACTAATCTTGAGTAGACAAGGAAATATCTGAATTTTCATCCCCCTCCATCAATCATTGTTTTAAAATTTTTCAAATATCCCAGTACAGGTATTATTAGCCTATTTTATCAATCTAGAAGCAAAGCACAAGAATAATAGTACCTAACACTTATATATTGCTTACTATATACAAGGGATTGTGCTAAGTACTTTACAATTATCTCATTTGATCCTCACAACAAAACCCTGGGAAGTAGATGCTTTTATTCATTCCATTTTATAGATGAGGAAACTGAGGCAAGTAGATGGCAAATGACTTGCCTAGGATCACACAGCTAATAAATGTCTGAATTGTTTGAATTCAGTTGTTCCTGATCCCAGACTCAGTGCTTAATCCACAGTGACACCACCTTGCCCCATCCCCATTACTTTTGTGGAATACCCCTGCCCCAATCAAGGGAATATCTCTAATGTAAGTCATATTTTGGATCTTTTCCTATAGGAAAAAGAGGGAACATTAAAATGCCATATTTACACCAAATGTGGCTTGACCACAATAAAGAACAGTGGAACTATGACCACTCTCATTCTGGCCTCTACTTCTATGAATGCAGACCAAAACGTCAAATCAGGTTTTTTCTCCCTACACATATCAAGCTTGCAGTACACTAAAAATGTGCATGTTTAGTATCACGCTGTAGGTTGTCTTCTTAGAAAAGTCACACATTCATTAGAGAACTCAGACTCTTGAAACACTTTTAAACAATATCATGACATTTTGCTTTGGGGAATTTACATATTGTTCCATTTCAAAGAATAACATTTAAAATTATCCCCCTCAATAGTCTTCAATTACAGTTTTTTTAGAACACAGCAAGAGAAAATTCACAGTGAAAAGTAACATTTAATTCTTCAATCATGCCCCAACGCCCTTTGAAAGAAAGATCGACTACTTTACAATGGAATGTCACTCTAACACATTTCTTTGTTATAGACATTTTTTGCATACAGAAACAGTATGGATCTAGCCTGTCCCCCCAAACATAATAGGTCCATAGAGAAAATGCATAAATAATTGGAAATGTCAAAAAATGGAACAGGCTGCCTCTGACTCCTGTGTGTTCCCCATAATATTGGGAATCCAGGCTGAGAATGGATGACCACTTCTTGGGAATGAACATAGATGAGGTTAGAGTAGAAACAGCTTTGAATATGGAATCAGAGGTACTGGGTTTGAATCTTGACTCTAACACTTACCCTCCTCTGTGATCTTGGGTTAGTAACCCATCTTCTCTAGATCTCTGTTCCCTCACATGTGAAAGGCTTGAATTAGATGGTTTCTAAGGTCCTCTAGCTTCATATTCTGCATACTTATCAAGACTTCTATGTAATTATACCTAAGTATTATGCATAGTACTTTGAGTCTCCTAGAGTTCCTTCCAAATATAAGATTCCATTCTTCTATGATATCAATCAGCCTTCAGATAATGATATTTCCTATCACAAATATCTGTTATTTTTACTCCTGTGTTTTCATAGTCTGAATCTTTATTACAAATCAAATTTTAAAAATCAACAATCATTTATTTTTTATTGATTAAGACAATTTTTCCATGGTTACATGATTCATGTTCTTTCCCTCCCCTCCTCCCACCCCCTCCTATATCCAATGAGTTTTTATATGTGGTTTTATATCCACTGGATTTTATATGTGTCATTGATCAAGACCGCTTTCCATATTATTAGTATTTGCACTGGGATGATTGCTTAGAGTCTACATCCCCAATCATATCCCCATGGAACCATGTGATCAAGCAGTTGTTTTTCTTCTGTGTTTCTGCTCTCACAGTTCTTTCTCTGGATGTGGACAGTGTTCTTTCTCATAAGTCCTTCACAATTGTCCTGGATCATTGCATTGCTGCTAGTAGAGAAGTTCATTACATTTGATTGTGCCAAAGTGTATCCATCTCTGTGCATGAGGTTCTCCTGCTTCTTCTCCTTTCGCTCTGCATCAATTCCTGGAGATTGTTCCAGTTGCTAGGGAATTCCTCCAGTTCATTATTCATTTGAGTACAATAGTATTCCATCACCAACAGATACCTCAATTTGTTCAGCCATTCCCCAATCAAAAGGTATACCCTCATTTTCCAATTTTTTGCCACCACAAAGAGTGTGGCTATAATCATTTTTGTACAAGTCTTTTTCCTTATTATCTCTTTGGAGTATAAACCCAGCAGTGATATGGCAGGATCAAAGGACAGTCTTTTAAAGCCCTTTAGGCATAGTTCCAAATTGCCCTCCAGAAAGGTTGGATCAATTCACAACTCCAACAGCAAAAAAGCATTTATTGAGCTTCTACCAGCACTAAGATAAACAGTAGGAGTACAAAGAATGCAACAATCCATTCTTTCAAGGAACTTAACATTCTAACAGGGATGATGAGTATATGTAAATGCTTATGCAAAAGAAAATGAAAAAAAAAAACTGGGGTAGCTAAGTGGCTCAGTGGAGAGAAAGCCAGGTCTGAAGAGAAGAGGTGATGGGTTCATATCTGACTTCAGACACTTCCTAGCTCTGTCCCTGGGCAATTAACCCCACTTGCCTGGCCCTTATTGCTCTTCTGCCTTGGAATCGATACTTGGTATTGATTCTAAGACAAAAGGTAAGGGCTTAAAAAGAAAGAAATCTGTTAGTTAAAGAAACGGCAATTGGGTGGAGAAGGCAATCGAAATGGGTAATCAGGAAAGGCTACCTGTTGAAGATGGATCTTCAGCTGTCTGTGAAAGGAAGATAGAAATTCTCTGAGGTGGGTGAAGAGGGAAGTTATTACTGGCATGGAGGTCAGGCAGTAAAATGGAGGCTGAGACAAACCATTTAGTTTTGGATATGTTGAGTTTGAGATGTCTCTGGGATATCTGGTTTGAAAAATGTTGGTGATGGAAGACTAAATCTTAGGAGAAAAACTGGGGTTAGATAGCCAGACCCTTGCACATCATCTCTCTGATAGAAAAGGGATTGCTTTTCAGTTATGTGTTGGGTAGAATGACCCATGAGAGGTCTATCAATTCAGAGATTATGTGAATTTACAAGGTGTAAATTGACTTGCCTTAAGATCACAGAGCTTAGAAGTAACAGAATCCTTTAGAACCTAGATCTTCATACTACAAATCTAATATTCTTTCAGTAAATCTCAGTGCCTCTAAATATCTTCAATCCCTTTATCTTTTGTTAACTGTGAATTTGTTAACTGTGTATTTAAAAAAACTTTCTTACCAGTGTTTGTCCTTTTTACAGATTACTCCTTCTGATCTAAAAAGTAGAGAACCATGAAAAAAATATGTTACTTTATGGGAGAGAATGGGATAATTGTGTATACCTTTGAATTAAGTAATTTTAGGCTACTCTCAATGTAGTTATTTTGCCCAGTGATGTAGATCAGCAAATCCTTTGTAATTTACATTCTTAAAGATTTACCTAGGGGAAGAAGAAATTAAGTAACTTGCCTAATTAAGTAGCTTGCTCAGCTAGCAGGTACTAGAGGAGAAAAATGACCTTAGTTCTTCTAACTAGAGACCCTTGACCCTATCCTATATCATACCACCTTTAATGAGAGGGTAGATGGAAATGGGACACCAGTGAACCTACTCTCTCTGGTTATTTTCTCCTGTCAAGAATGTACTTTCCTAGAATTATGAGAGCAGAAACACAGAAGAAAACAACTGCTTGATCACATGGTTCCATGGGGATATGATTGGGGATGTAGACTCTAAGCAATCATCCCAGTGCAAATACTAATAATATGGAAATAGGTCTTGACCAATGACACATGTAAAACCCAGTGGAATTGCTCATTGGCTATGGGAGGGGGGTGAGAGGAGAGGAGAGAAAGAACAAGGATCAATAAAAAAAATAAAAAGAAGACTGTACTTTTCTCCTATACTTTCCTTTTATCAACCTAAAAATGAATGAACACACACATCTGTATATATATATGTGTGTGTGTGTGTGTGTGTGTGTGTGTATGTGTACATATTTATTTGACAAATACCTACAAAAATATCTAATTCCAAATAATAGTTGACATTTTTGTAATCCTTGAATGTTGGCAAAGCACTTAACACCCACTTTCTTTGGCTTTTCACAATGACCCAAGTGTTGTTAACACGCGTTTACAACTTTATTACAACTTTACAGAAGAAGAAACATCACTTCAAAGAGTTTTATTGATTTACCTTTAACAGAGGTATTATTCTAATTCACCTCTTTCCACTTTATATCATTGATTCTACTTACCATATGACAAAGGCTCTGGTGACATAAATATATAATGAAAAAAGACTGTAATAGAATTCTTACGTGATTGAAATTTGATAATAGTTATGAGATAGTCTTCCCATTTTTCTAAAGTACCTGTTTGTCCAAAATAATTTTGCTGTTGCTATTGTGACCTCAGAACCAAGGTATAGATATAAATATTATGCATTTAATGTTTTATACATTAAATTAAATTTATACATATACATTTTATATGCCCCACATGCGTGACTAAATACACATATATTAACATACAACAAACATGCTCATGTATACAAGTGTTGTTTATTTTGTAGGTTTGTAGACACATTTGCATATGTTCATATGGGATCACATTTGGGATATCATGTGGGATCATCCATATTTGCATTCTGGCCAGATGAATAAAGCAAAACCAACGTTATCCAAATCGTAAGTAGAAGTCTTAAAAGAAAAAAGTTCAAAAGAAGAAAAAGAATCATCCTTTTAATTACACCATATTCATTTTTTTAAAAGTCTCTTTAAAATTGCCGTATAATCATCTGAGTCCCATTAAACACTTTGCAGGTGATTGGAGAGTGTCGGTATTGCATATTTATGGTCTGATATGCAATAAGTACCAGAACCAAATAGTCATTGGGGTTTGCTTTACTCCCTGAACATATGAGAGTTCCCCCTCTTGTCATATTTGCCTTCTGGAATAAAGTTCACCCTGAATTGAACCTGTTCTAAGCAAAAGATTTTTCTACGGTTTTATCTTCCTTCTTCAAGGTTGAGAGCCCTGAACAAAAGCTCCTTAAAGCTACAGTTTTCATGAAGTCTGGTGGCAGGAAGTCACTGGGAGCCACTGTCAATTAGATCAGTGACCTGCCCTGACTGTCACCTCCAATTCAGATGATCGGCTTGTGCCCAGGGTGTGGGTAAATAACCATGTTGTTTTCTAGTCATTCTAGGTAGTTGCTTTTGTTATTGTTAGCATTGGACTAAATTTGATGTGATATGAATTTTATGATTAAAACATTTACCAAAAAGCCCAATGTATTAGACCCAGAAATTACAGTTTCCATTAAAGCACATTTAATAACATAAATTCATAAAGATTATTGCTTTAAGTGAGTATGAGGCTGGGATCATTGTTTTCTCCTAGTTTTGCAATTGCTCCGTAAATTTTCAAGTACTCATTACAGAGTCAAGTGAATGTAACCTGCAAAAATATTGCTCAAGCTTTGCAAAGGAATGACAGCCGAAGTCGTTATACAGTAGCTTCTTATCTCTGAATGATCGTAATGGAGCTTTTTAAAATTCTGGAGTTATATCCTAAAGAAACAATTTTTCATTAAAGTATACTAATATTAATAATAACAATAATAGTCAGCATCTCTATGGTGGTTTAAGGTTTATGAAGTTATCTCTTTTGATCTTTACATCAATCTTGTGAGGTAGGTGCTCTTAAGGATCCTAATTTTGCAGTGAGATAACTGAAGCTGAGAGAAGTTAGATAATTTTTTCAGTCATTCAAGTGATTAAGTACACAATTAAGAATTGTGACTCAGATCTTCATGACTCCAAGTCCAGTATTCTTATGCACCATGCCAGTGTATCATCAAAAATGGTGAATGAAAAGAAAGATTATCAGCACTCATTTCTGCCTCCTGACTACCTACTGGTGACAGTAATTTCTCTAGTTTAGTTTCCTCCATATATGAAAAAATCTCTCTCTAATATCTTGATGCTTTTTCTTATTTGTAGGAAGTTCTGACCTAGTGAACAGAAGAATGGCTTCAGTACCAGGAAGACCTGGAATCAGATCTTACCTTAAAGATTAGTATCTCTGAATTGACTGACATTATGACTACAGTCCAAACTATATGGTCAGTCTATTTCAGTATAGGTCATTTTAAGCTTCTATCATTTAATTAACTTTTGGTGACTCTCTACTATTTTCTTCCATTTTTCCCTCATTTTCCTTCATTTTTCCTTTTAGTGACTTCCAGACTTTAAAGCCATAACTTTAATGCTGCCCTTTTCTGAAACTTCCCTCAGAACTTGGGGCTTCTCACAAAAGAACATCAAACCATCCCTGTGGTTTTCTCAACCCAGAATATACAACTGAAAGGACTGCCTCTTACTCCCAAAAATGAGTTCCTCCCAAAGCCAAGCTGATCATTCACTGCCCAGTCCTGTTCTTGCTTCTGGATTATGATGCAGAACCAGGTACCTTTGTGTTTCACTCTTCCCCCTGCCTCCAAATCATTTTCTCGCTCCCTTTGCAATCTTTTCTGGTCCCATTAGAATCTAAGCTCCTTAAGTGAAGTCTTTGCCTTTCTTTTTTCTCATATTTGTATCCTCTGCACTTAGCACCCTGCCTTGCATCCAGTAAGTGCTAAATAAATGCTTCATTTTCTCTCTCTCCCTACTGATAGTATTTATTTCTGCTTTTCCTCTCCAAACTTTTTGTTCTCCCTTGCTTCTACCTTAATGCACCAGTGGCAACCACTGGTATCATTTAGTGCTCTGAGAGACACTCAGAGCTAAAGAATTTATTGTAAACCTGCCATACCAAATGATTCACCTAGCTCCAACAGAATTCTTGGTTTGATCCTGAACCTAAGAGTTAATCCAGCTGTAGCACTGCTTAGTTTTGATAAGATAGAGTTTGTTGTTTTTTTTTCTTTAAAAGGTAAATTCCTCTTAGCTCAGGATACATTTCTTTTCATTATAGGTACTCTTTTCAGCCTAATGGATAGCAAGTTTGAGATGTCATCTAAATTCTTTCTCCTCTTCTTAAGTGTTGTTAAAGTTAATTGAATAAATGACTTCTCAGTATTGAACTCCTTAGTTAACACAACATAGCATGAGTGCTATAAATAAATTTCATTTATATAATGCTTTACAGTTACAAAGCCCTTTACATCCATTATCTCATTTGACTCTTGCAACAAACTGGAGGTAGATAACAGAGGAGTAATTATTCTCATTTGATAGCTGGGGGAACTGAGACTCATAAAGGTAAAATGACTTCCTTGATATTGCACAGTATCTACATGACACAGCCATGTCTCAAATCCTAATTCTGCTACTCATCATCACTCACCTGTGTTACAATTAAAAATAATAAAGACTGATATAAATATATAAATTAGTATTTTAATTAAAATCATGCTGATAGAGATAAATCATTAGACCACGCGCCAGTAAGAATTCAAAACTGCCGCCTCCTCCATTATTATTACCTCTCCTCTCTTCCCTGCCTGCTAGCCAAAGAGGGCGAGACTACTTTTGATTCTCTCATTTAAACTGTCCTCTGCGTGGTGACGCAGGCATTCCCACGCCCAAAGAACTGGAAACGGAAATCCGTTGGACCACGGGAAATGTAGTTTGATAATTCCCACGTGTCCATAGAAAAAAAAAATATATATATATATACATATACATTTAAGATGGCATTTCCCCAATTCCAATTAACACCTGACCTACTACAATAACCTACTAATTGTTCTGTCTATTTATGCCTTCTCTCTAATTTATCTTCCACATACCTATCAAAATCATTTTTATAAAGAGTGAAGATAAACATGTCATACCTCTGCTCAAAAATTTTTATTGACACTGGAAATTAAGGGAATGTCCATTAATTGGAGAATGGTTGAACATTGTAGTAT
The DNA here is from genome assembly GCF_016433145.1 of Gracilinanus agilis. Classification (NCBI taxonomy): domain Eukaryota; kingdom Metazoa; phylum Chordata; class Mammalia; order Didelphimorphia; family Didelphidae; genus Gracilinanus; species Gracilinanus agilis. The sequence continues at coordinate 276,672,492 of NC_058134.1, read as the reverse complement.
ATGTTGGTGATGGGATACTATTGTGCTGTAAGAAATGATGAACAGCATAATTTCAGAAATTGCTGGAAAATACTACATGAATTGATTCAGAGTGAAATAAGCAGAAACAGTATAACACGGTACACAGTAATAGAAATATTATGGAATGATTAACTATGAAAGACTTAGCTACTCAGCAATAAAATAATCTGTCATAATTCTGAGGAACTTATTATAAAGAATGATCTCCACTTCCAGAAAAAGAACTATTAGGGACAGAATGCAGATCAAAGCATATTATTTTTCACATTAATTTATTTGGGTTTTTATTTTGGGGGTTGGTTTTATATGATTATTCTCTCACAAAAATGAATAATATAGAAATATGTTTTGCATGATAATACATGTATAACCCAGATCAAAGTCATTAATCTGGGGAAAAGAAGGGTAAGGAGATTGGGAGACAATTTAGATCATATAACTTCAGAAAACTTACATGGAAATTGTTATTACATGTAATTGGTAAAACAAAATATCTTTACAAAAAATCTTTATTGACTCCTTATGATTACTAATAAAATTACTCCTCATCTTAGTATTTAAAACACTCCATAAGGTAGGTCCAGACAAATTTTCCAGATATTTCATTAAAGTTGTTTGCATATTCCATTCAATTCAAATTGTCTATCTTGATCTTTCTCAAGCTCAAAATCCTATTTCTTACTATTATGTGACTTTTTTTTGCCTCTGTCCAGGATGTCCTCCATGACTGAAATGTGTTTTCTCCTTACCTTTCTTTCTCAGAATTCTTAGTTTCCTCCATCTCTCAGGTGCTACCTCCTATTCAAACCCTTCCTAATCCCACTCTTTCACTCAGTTCTTAGCTTTCCTCTTTTTTCAAATAAGATATTTTCTTGGCATTTTACACATTATATTTCTTAGTAGAACTGAAGCTCCCAGAGGGCTGGATCTATTTTTTGTTTCTTCTTTTCATATACCTGCGATTTAATCCAGTATAGCCTTAATAAAGATTTTGCATGTTGAAATGAAATGAAATGATTCTAACTGCAACCAAGAAGAGTTAATAGTGAATTAATACCAATTTTGAAAGAGAACATACAGTTATCAATTTTAAAGAGAGTACAAAGCTAGGAGAATTCCCTAAATCCATATTTATGAATTGAGATCCCCCCCAAAAGGTCATGACAAAATAAAATAATATTATATCTAAAAAATAAATTGAAACTGAACATAAATAAACCTAATATTCTACCCTTATGTAAAAAAAATGAACTTCTCTAGTACAAGGTAGATGTGAAAGATGACTAAAATACAGTTCATCTGTAAAAGTCCTGGTAGTGTTGCAAATTCAATAGGAGTCACCAGTGTGACTTTTTATTATTTATTATGCTTCAGTCAAAAAAAAAAGGAATCCTAAAACAAACAAACAAACAAACAAGAACTAATGTGCTTTTAGGTTGTATTAAGAAATAGATACTGTCCTGGGTAAAAAGGATTATAGACTCATTGTTATCTTTCCTTTTAGAAACCAAATCTGAAGTACTGTGTTCAGCATAGGGCATATAACATTTTAGGAAAGAGAATGACAAGTTGGAATACAATCAGTGAAGAATGACAAGAATAGTGATACCCTTAGAGGATAGTTTGAAGATATTGGGGATGTAGACCCTGATGAAGAGACTTAAGGGCATGTGAGGTGGCAGAAGGAGCAATATAACACCTCCAGTACAATTTAAGTTTTAAAGGATGTCATGTGGAAGAGGAATTAGAATTATTTTTCTTTGTCTCAAAAGACAGGCATGGTGGCAATTGGTAAATGGGACAGAGGAGAAGTTAGAAGCAAGGAGACTCCATAGAAAACTATCACAATACTACATCCAAGAAGTTGTGAGATCCTGATCTGGACTAGTAGTCACATGAATGGATGGATAGAAGAGGATGTCAACATAAAACATTACAATGTCATAATTTTCTTCACATATAAGAAAAAAGTAATTCTATTACAAATAGCTTTAATCTTTTAACTTTTTCAAATTTAAAATTTTAATTAAATTAAATTTCTAGTTTAAATTTATTTTAATAAAATTATCTTAATTTTATTTTTTAATTTTAATCTATACATGTATAGAAAGGACTGCAAGGAAATGAATTAAATTGAAATAATTTAAATTTCAGCTACACAAAATATTAGCAAAAAAGGTGAGTGACCACTAGTAAACAAACCCTTCTATGTATACAAAGAAAGTATTTTCAAACCTTTCTGTATTTTTAACCCCTAACATTTTTGTCTCCATTTTCTTCAAGTAGAAAGGAGATTAAGGATAAGACAGAATAGACATTTCAGTAGATGTGACCCAGATATCTTATCTGGAATTCTTCACAAAAACATTAGTTTTGTTGATATTTGTTCAGTTAAACTTTAAGTAGTGAATCCATATGCCTATGAATCTGTATTTATGTCGTCCTCAAATTCTTTTTGGATCTTTGGAAGATCAGACTTTAGTCTGAAATCCAAACAATGCTGATAATGGCTACAAAGGTCATTGCCAGTAATTGCCTGATTAAAGCCCCCTTTCCTGGTTTATATCATCTGTATTATGAGGTATGAAGTGAATCCTAAGGAATATGTTGTTTGAAAAGATTGTTATTATCACTGAATTATATATTTTTTCTGTTTATAATAGGAAACATTTTTAATTACAATGCAAATTATATGGTACAGCCATGTAGCCATAAACAAAGAAGTAATTTGTGTTCTTTCTACCTTTATCATTTGGTGACTAATTAGTTTCTCTCTGAGACACTAAGTGACTCTTATGAATAAAGAGCTCCTGAGGAAATAAAGGTTAATCTTGAAGTGATTACAAATCCTCTACTAACTTTATAATTAATAGTTGCATTTAAGATGCAGAAATCTTCCAAGGCTCCAGTAAGTAGCCTTTGTTAATTAGTCCTGAATGCTGGCATCTTTTAGCATGTTTTTACAGTGTATTCATCAATCAAATTGGCTGTATAACTAAAGACATTTTTTAAAAATATGAAAACTAGTAAAAGGTTAAATTCTTTATTCCAGAGCAATCTGGTTTTTAATATTTAGTGTCTGGCTGCTCCCCTTTAGTCCTCCATGTCACCCTCTTTTTGTTGTGGCATGGAAAAAATAGCTTGTTGAAAGTGAATGGCGAACAATAATATCAGAATTTCAATGAAGAAACTCCAATATATGCAGTGAAGAGTAATGTGATATTCAGGGGTATTGAAATGGGTTCTGGTTCCAGTTCTGTAAATAACTAGCAGTATGGCATTTGGCAAATCACTTGGAAATAAGAGATAAATAAATATGATGCTTGAGTTAATCATCGAGGTCCTTTGCCAGGTGACAAATATGATTCCTGCTAAGAAATTTTGAGATACAGGGAACACAGCATGGAATCACTAAAGAAGTATTAAATACCTATAGCACTGGGCTAGACACCAAGGATAGAAGTAAAAAAAATGAAGTTATCCTTATTCTCAGGGAATTAACATTCAAATAAGGAGACAACAAATCCATATAAAACATATTTAGAAAAGCATCAAGTTAATAAATACAACCATATACCAGTATTCCCTTGAATACAAGGGAATTGGGAATTGGGAACACTAATTGCTGGGAGAATGAGGAAAGAATTCATGTAGAAAAGAGTTGTTAAACTGAACTTTAAAGAAAAAGTATTTCTAAGAGGCAGAAGTAAGGAAGAAGTGTATTCAGAAATACATAATGGTCAATGCAAAAGGCACAGAGATAGAAATAGGTCATGTATGAGGAACACAGAGAAGGTCAGTTTGGCTGAATCAAGAAATGCTGAAGTAGAAATAATGTCCACTGACACTGGAAATATAATAGTTTGGGGCCAAGTCATATTGGACTAAGAACCAAATATGAAGAGTTCATTTTTGATCCTAGAGGCAATAGAAAGCCACTGCAAGTAATCAGTAAGGACTCAGGTGTTCCAATCTCTTTGAGGGAAATTACTTTGGCAGAATTGTATAGGATGGATTCTAGTAGGGAGATACTTGAGTCAAGAGGTCAAATAGGAGGTTGTTGCAATAATCTCTGCTATGAGTGCTTGCTGAGCCCTTCCTCTTTTCATCCAACTCTTCCCTGTGGCTCCAAGAAAGTATAGGAGGTATTGTAGCCACACCACAGTAAAGCCATCTTGGCAGATAGGCTAAACCCAAGTGAGGGTAATCAATAAACCTCAAACCCATTAGTGAGTTAGGGGGACGGCTACTCCAAGGATGTGAAGACATCCTTCAATAGAATGAATGGATGAAAATAATTTGACTCAATTGCCAAGAAGGAAGCTGAGATAGGTATGATGGAGCACTTTGAGCTTAATCAGATATTGAAGATACCACTGTGACTTTAATCTTGCCACTTTGGTGACTTTGGAAGAGAGAGTGAGAGTGATGACTCTATGCAATTCTGCCTCACTTAAATCAAGTTCCTGAGCAAAGTTAATGGCATCACCCATGATGGCATTGGTACTCTTCAAAAAGATGGTGATCATTCATAGGTCCTAAAGATTGCAATAGTCAGTCTGAGTCACCTACCAGCTCAGAATATGGACCCAGGCCAGTAGGCTAATGTTGGTAACCATCAACCTCAGGTATACACAACTTTAGGACACCACACCTATTATACCAGTCGCTGTCCACAACTTCTTTATTCCTTCTTCTCTATCACTTCCTTATTCCCATGAATGAAAATGCTCTTTACCTTTCTTTTGATTCCCCAACCCATTCACCCCACATGCATTTTGTTGTTGTTTTTTTAAGTATTACAAATACCCTCACAGGAATTCATATCATGAAGACTAGTCAATTCTTTGAGTCAACAAACCCTAAATTTGATGAGTTTTTGTTAAAGTTGAAGAGTTAATCTGAAGAATTGGCTATAGATGATGGTTACTTCTCACTTTTAAATCCAAAATATGCTTGCAACACTGATTCCTAACAACTATTCCACATACTTGGAAAAGCTATCAAAAGTTCTATGGAAAAATAAGTAATAAAATGCAACTATCAATGGAGGAGGGAAAATTGCTTTACCTAAGGGAGAATGATTCTACAATAGAAAATCACATTAAACACTACACCTATAAAAGTCATTATGATCTGTAAAGACTTAGGTGTTTTTTATTGCCCTTTAAGAGAAAAAAGGGAGTTTGTTGAAATTATAGGTAGTCACAAAAGGGAGAGCAAAATGAAAAAGTTTAAGTCTACTATTATTAGGACAACATTGTAAAATTCATTTGAAATCCCTCTAAGAAGCAAATGTTATGTGGGATGATGGTATTCATTGAACAAACAAATAGATAAATATATTGATTTAAGTTAATCAAAAGAATTATTTATAATATGAACAAGTTATAAATATACAGTATGGCAATTAATTGGCAACTACAATGACCACCCAAATGAAGATGGAATATAACACATCCAGATATTAAGGTGTTGGGTTTTTTCTTAAAAATTGATGTCTCATAGTGGTTGATGATGTTTGGGAGGGATCATGGTTTGGTGGAAAAAGTGTTTGGGTAGCATGCTACATGGGGAATTGAGGCTGATGGATTACTTGAAATCTGGAATTGTAGGGTGTCTTTGTGAGTCTTCACATGCAGGGGCCAGCAAGTTGTTTAAGGAGTGTGGAATTGGCTGAGATCAGTAATAGAACAGGTCAGAGCTTCCATGCCAATCAGATTAGAAATGGTTCATAACTCACTGGCTATACTTCTAATCTGAGGGAGATAGAGAGAATCTACCTCAATCAATAAATGAGCAAATGAATGAATGCTTTGAGAGACTGACAGAGAGAAGAAGGAGGAGGAAAGCAGCAGCAGAATTTAAGTACCCACTATGTTCTAGGCACTATGGTAAGAATTATATATATATATATATATATGTATATATATATGCATATATACATATATATTTATTTATAACACATATATATATATGTGTTATAAAATATATCTTATTTTGTTAAATATTGGTCCTGCAGTAAGATTCAGGAAGATGAGTTCACAGCTGACCTCAGACATTAATTGTAGAAATTTGTCTGAGATTCTTCAACTTGAAGTTGGGGATCAAAATAACAACTGCTTTTGTTTTGAGGATAAAATGAAAGAGAAAGCACGAGGTATGTTTGCTGAATAGGTAGACAG
>NC_058134.1:276643194-276661575 GCF_016433145.1 Gracilinanus agilis | reverse complement strand
GGGAAGAAGGAAAGAAGGAAAGAAGGGAAGAAGGGAAGAAGGAAGGAGAAAATAATGTAATTGAAATGCATGGGAGAGGAGATATCCAGGAGAAAGTGATCTGAAATGTCAAAAGCTGCAGAGAGGTCATGGAGGATGAGGAATTAGTAACTGAATACCTATTGGGCAGGTAGGTAGCATAGTGAATAAAGTATTGGGGCAAATGTCAGGAAGACTCTCAAATTCAAATCTGGCTTCAGACACTTACTAGCTGTGTGACCCTGGGCAAGTCACTTAACCCTACTTGCCCTAGTTCCACATCTGTAAAATTAGCTGGAGAAAGAAGTGGTAAATCACTCCGTTATCTTTAACAAGAAAACCCCAAATGGGGAAACAAAAAGTCAGAAATGACAGAAACAACTGAAGATCAACAAATTTAGACTGCTAAAAGGCTTTTGGTATCTGAGGAAGTAAAAGACCAGGTTTCTATATGTAACATAATATAAAAATAGCTTAACCTTTTTCTGAGAGGGTTAATGGCCCTAAAAATTCATTAACTATGCCCTGTCTGCTGGAAAAATCAAACCCAATTCCTTAATAATAACTGTAGCACAATAGCTAGCCTCTGGCACTTAGACATAGCTTCATCTTCACATTAGCTTTCCTCACTTTCTGTTTACATTGTTCTCTTATTTGACATCTCTAATTTATGTAGTTAAACCTGAAGTGAAACCAATTTCTTGGTGCATATGACATGCAGTTTGATGTAAATTTAATTTTACTTTAGGAATATCTTCGGAAATATCTACAACACCTTAATTGGGTCACTAGAGAAGTTAATCAAAAATGTTGTAGATTAATTAAGCGGATCTCAAACCATTTTTGGAGTAATTTGTCCTCAACTTAAAAAAAAATCTAATGCTAACATGTCTAGGATGATATTTTTAAATATCTAGTCATTCAACTAATATACATTTTGATGAATGATTTTTTGGAAAATATATGAAAATGTGACAAATGGAAACATGAAAAATATTTTGTTCTCATTCATAAAATTGAAAGGTTTTTGTCCATATTCTGTTGAGTGTTTTGTACTTCATTTTTTGATGCAGGATAGCAGAAATCCTCACTTTGTGTTAAAAATAAACCTCCCATTGAAGTTTTATTGTCGAACTAAATAGAAGTAGCTTAATATGATCTATATTCGATAGAATTGAAACTGTTTACCCAAGCAGATATATAAGCTTATGGAATTTCAATACATAATGTTCACAGATGGCTACAAGGTTTCTGAGAAGTCAAAAGGTTGGGCTTTTTTTTTTTAAGATTTTCTCCAATTTGCAAAAGTTTTGCCTTACTTTCCAGTAATTTTGATAGATTGGAGAATTACATTTTTTTAAAAATTCTACCCTGAATATCATATAAGTATCCAGGTAAAATTATAATTAATTTGTTAGAGCTTCATTAATAATGGGTAGGAATAAATCATTTTAATTTCATATGAAGTGATTGATGAGGTGTTCTCTTCCTTACCAAGCAGCAAACTTACTTTTCTTTTTTCTTCATGGTTCTGAGATTGTATTATTTATATATCTACACCATGGAAGGATTTATGTTGATGGAACTGAATTGGATATACTATCAAATGAGATCATACATACAGAATACTTTGCTAACCTTAAAGCAAGGATATCATAAAATGTTTTTAATTGTATTATAAGATAATAATAAAAACAATAATATAATAATGAATCATTCTGTACAATTTCCAGACCATCTCACACACACACACACACACACACACACACACACACACACACACATTCAGCCAAAAAGCACAGTTTAGAGTAAAATGGCAGACTCATTAACGATGTGTCATTATGATCATTATGATGAAAAATAATGATGTGTCAGATAAAGACGAAATGGATCTAAGCAGGTTCAAGGATAAATTTCCTATCTGTAATTTAATGGTCCCAAACTTGGGATAATGTAAAAACTCTCACAATTAGAAATTTTCCTTTATATCCTTTGTATATTGACAGCCACTGATATACTTTATTCTTTTATTTTCCTCCCCCCCCATAATATTTTTCTGCCTCAATATGATAACAATTGAATGAGAAATGATTTCTTTGTTTTCCTGTCAGAGTCTTCATTTAGTAACATTTTTGTTTCCTTTTCATTTAATTTCATAAAGAAACAAATTTCACACATAATCCTACTCCCCACACTTTTCCTTCCCTTCAGTCACATTCACACCTTGAAAATACTTCTATCCTAAAGTACTGTTTTCCTGATTGCTGACTGCCTCCTGGGATCATTTTTTCAGGAATTTCACTTTATTCACAATTCAACTCCCTGAACTTCTGTTTCTCCTCACCAGTCATATTGGCCTTCCATACCTCCTTACTTTATACATCTCCTTTATGTATCTTCTGCTATTAGAATATAAGCTTTTTGAGGATGAGAATACTTCCTTATGTTTATAACCCTAGTACTTATTATGGTAATTTGAATATAGAAAGCATCTAATAAACTCTCTCTAGCTATCCCTCAATTTACACCTTTTGTTAAATGCTTAAAGTACTTAATAGAAGAAATGCCAAATAATGGTGAAATGTATTATTTCATTTAAGTTCATTTAATATTAATATGTAGTCATATGGATAATAGTATTCATAACTTTAATGTTGATATATAATGAATATTTTCATTTAAAAAGCATCTTGCATGACACAATATTATGAGTCCATTGAACATTTTAGCCAGTACCACATAAAGGAAAGAAAGTAATAGAACCATATTTCAATTTGGTTCAATTTGCATTAGAGTCACTCAACCAACTGTCTCCTAGAATATGGCAAGCTATTTATATGCAATTAAAATGTTCCTCTTGATATTAACAATAAACATTTATTAAGTATTAAACATAAACAGGGTAGAAGGATAAGAATTTGACTGGTAGTTTCATGATTTCAGTAGATTGGGAAATTCATGGATAAGGAATTACATACACATATTGGGCGATCATTTTGTAACTTTGAGTCTTGGAGAATTGCCTACAGCCCCAGAAGGTTGAGTTTCTTATCCATGACAATATAGCCAACATACGTCACAGACAGAATTGAATGAATAAATTGTTCAAGATCACACAACTAATATGTGTCAGAGGCAATACTTTAATGTAGATCTTCCCAACCTCTATGATTCATATAATAAGTCTATGAGATATGTAGGGTGGATAATTATAAATAATTCATTATAAATAGATAATTATAGATAGATTCTATATTATAGATAATTCAAATCAGTCTCAGAGGAAGGGAAGTGACTTAGCCAAAGTCATACAGTTAATTGTTTTTTGTTTTTTTTGGTGGAAGAAATGAGAAGCCATATCATTTAATGACAAACTCTTTCTATGCTACATTGACTCTGCATGCCATCTCTGATTCTACTGAACACTGTGCTTCCCTATGTCCATACCACATCACACAAAATTACAGAATCACAGCATTTTAGAAATGAAGATAATCTCAGTAGCCTTCAATCAAAGCTATCCACAAAAGGAATCCATCCATACTATAACATACCTACAGCATGTTATCCAGTCTCTGCTTGAAGACTTCAAAGAGATGAAAACCCACCACATCATGAGATAATCCATTCTCCTTGGTGACAAGTCTAAAGATTAGTTTTGTCACAACTTTGCATCTTATGCCCATTATTGCTGGTCTGTTATTAGGAACAACTTGAACAAATCAAATATCTCCCACATGATCCCTCAAGTACTTACAGAATTCTATTGTGTCTCTTTGTAGTCTTCTCTTGTTCAGGATAAACAACTCCATTTCCTTTAATTGATTCTTATATTACATGGCCTCATGGGCCTGTTAATCCTGGCTGATCCTCTCTGGATATTCTGTAGCTTATCAATATTCTTTTTAAACCAAGGTACTTAGAACTAAAGAAAATAATCCCATAAAGTCTGATGACAGTGACAAAGGCAGGGTACAGTGAAATTAGCACCTACCTATAGTTCTACTGTTGTTGCTGTTCAGTTGTATCTCACTCTTTGGGCCCCCATGGACAATAGTGACATGGGCATTGTACAGAGATGGCAGGGACCCTGTACCCCTTAACTCAGACAGGTTGTGAACAAGGAAATTCCCTTCCCCCTTCCTGCCCCTTGTGATTCCCCAGACAAAGACCATTATCCTTGGACTTCCTTTAAGTTGAGATAGACAAAAGAGATACACATCCAGTACACACCTGGATAGCCTAAGCCCTGAGGGTCTCAGACAGACCCAGCTAAGTCAAGTCCACACTATGGGGGAAAGGATACAAAAAGGGGAGAACTGGGGGACTTGGAGAGAGCCTAGGATGGCTGCTCCACTCATGCTATCTTGCTGGCCATTATTCCTATCTTACTAATAAGTCTTTCTTTTTTACTTTTAAGCTAAGTTTGGAGTCCTCTCATTCTTGAGAATGGTTTCCTTCCCAAACCCAGGGGTTCACCAATTTGTACCCCTATAGCAATAGTATTCCAGGTTTTGCACTATTTCTTAAAGTCTGTCCAAGTTCATATTTGTTGTTTCCATGACACTACCTATCCACTTCATCCTCTGCCAATCCCCTTCTCTTTTTGCTTTCAGTCTTTCCCAATCACAATCTTTTCCAATAAGTCTGTTTTCTCCTAATGTGACTAAAGTATTTAAGCTTCAGCTTCAGTATTTGACCTTCTAGTGAATAACCTGAATTAATTTCCTTAAATATTGACTGATTTAATCTCCTCGCTGTCCAAAGGATTCTCAAAAGTCTTCTATAACATCTCCATTCAAAAGTGTGAATTCTAAAAAAGTGCTCAGCTTTCCTTATAGTTCTCTTAAGGCAATTAAAATCAAATCAAGTAAATGAGCATTTCCTAAGCCCCTACTCTGTGTCAGGCAATGTGCTAAACACTGGAAAGTAAAAGAAAGGCAAGACAGTCTCTGTTCTCAAGGAGCTCACAGTCTAATAGAAGAGACAACATGGAAATAATTATTACAAACAAGATATAGCAGAGTAGATGAGAGATGATCACAGAAGGAAGACCTTATTGAAGCCGTCCACCGACTCCACGAAGATTCCTAGTGGGTTGGACACTCAGAAAGGGGAACCAAGGACTGAGTGAAAATGGGTTACGGGTTAAGGACTAATGGAAAGAGAACATAAAGCGAGAACAAAGACATGCAGACACAGAAAGTTTTGGCATAAGATAGACCAACATTGAGTAAGCTCTGGTGGTCAAGAGCTTCATGGTTAGGAGCTCTGATGGTTAAGAGCTTCTCTGCCAACTCATTTCTTGTCACCTTTATTGGGGTTACAACAGTATGGGGGGGAAAGGGGAGAGCTCAGTGGCTTGATACATTAACATTATGAGGTAATCATCATAAAATGCAAACTGCCAAAACCAAAAACAATAGGTAGAGCTAAGATCCAGATCCAGAGTGGATATGGCCTAAGACATCTACTGATGTTTGATACCTATATTAATTGATCATTGAAGGAAAAGCAAGGAGACTGAGATAATTGACCAGTCTTCTGGGGTGTAGCCTTAGGGAAGGGCTAGGGATTTGGCAAGGTCTATGTTCAGTTTGACTCAAGATTACAGAGATCAATCATTAGCAGTATAAGAGTTAAGTTTTTGAATACTTCTTAAAATAATATCACAATTAATGTATACCTGGATTACACTTATCATTAGAGGAGGATGAAAAATAGCTTCTTATATAAAAGGAGAAATTTTAGCTAACATTTGAAAGAAGCCTGGAGGTTGGAGATGATGAGGGAGAGCATGCCTGGTATAGGGGATAGACAATGGAAATGTACAGAATTGGGAAATGGAGTGTAGTGTGTGAAGAACAAAGAGGTCAATGTTACTGGTTCAAAGACAATTTGGAGAGGAAGTATAGTATAATTTTTCCAAGTAACAAGCAGCCAGTTATGAAAGAGTTTAAAAGTTAAAGAGAAAGTTTGTTATTTGATATAAGTAGTGAGAGGGAGAGCCACTGTGATTTATTAAGAAGAGAAATGTGACATGATTAGACTTGGGCTTTAAGATCACTTTGGCAGCTGAGTGTAGCAATCTAAGATTACATTAGCTTCTTAGACTGCCACATCATTCAGCTTGACAACACATACCATCTTTTATTATTTAAAAAAAAAACTACCATTTAACTATCCCTTCCATATGTTATATTTTGAAGTTGATTTTTACATGTATTCCTTTTTAAATTCATTTTATTAAAATGAGCCTAATATTCTAGACTGCTAAGGTTGTTTTAGATCTAAAGTTTGATTCTTTGTATTAGCTCTCAGGTTTGTGTCATCTAGAAATTTGATGAGCCTAATGTCTATACTTTTTTCTGCCACATTATTGATGAAAATGTTAAACAGATGGGACTAAGCATAGATTCCTTGACTACTCATTTAGAGACCTCTGGCCACACTGACATTAAACCAGTATTGATTGCTTTTTTGTGTCCGGCCACCCAAACAATTCTGAATTCATTTGATTGCATTATATCTCTATCCATATCTCCCTATCTTCTCTACAAGAACAATATTAAAATATTTTATCACAACCTTTGCCAAAGTCTAGACAAACTAGGTCATGGAATTCTCCAAATAGTTTAGTTATCCTGTTAAAAAAAAAGGAAATTAAGTTAGCCTGACACTACCAGTTCTTGATAAACCATTCCATAGATGGCACTTTCTTTTTACACATGAAAATAATTTTTTAATATTTGTTTTCTGATATCTTGAAATCCATTTTCTCTCTCTCCTCCTCCCACTCCAAGAAGGCAGGCAATATGATGTAAGTTATATATATATATATATATGTGTATATATATATATTATCATATAATACATATTTCCATATTCATCATGTCATGAAAGAACATGATATATAGCTCTTTATAATAGTCCCTTCCCTATCTGGATAGTTGCCTCCTGTCATCTATTTAAAAGTCCATTCATTCCATAGTTTTCCCCAGGAATCAAAATCAATCTCACTGGCTTAGATGTTTGCATAATCTATTCTCTTCCCTCTTGAAAACTGTAACATGTTTCCTTTGTAATGTTGAGGTACCTCTTATGCTTTTCAGGATCTTTCAGATATCACTGATAATGGCTGCTTAATCACATCTGCTAGTTCTTTCTTTAAGGGCAGCTTGATACTTTCCTATAATTCCTTTACCTATCCTGGGCATCAGTTTCTGTTAGTTATGTTTTGTTCTGTCATTTTCCAGTGTAAAGGTTATCCTCCTTTGGAGAGAAAACAGAAACAAAATAATAATTGAGGAGCACTGTTTTCTTTTTGACATCAGTTATCTGAGATCCATCCACTCTCAAGCAAAGGTCATATCTATTTTTTTTATCCCCTTTTTTCTCAATGTAATAAAAAATGATTTTTTTTGTTTTGTTTATTTTTCCTTGACAGCCTTAGTTCACTCTGAGCTTTAGTACTGCTGACATAAAATTATGCTACATTCTCTCTCATATTAATTTACTGGTCTGGCTTCCATTCTTTGTGCTTTTCTCTTTAAAATTTGAATATGACATTCCCTCTGCATTTTCATTTGTTTCTTCAGACAAACTCTAGTTTTCCTCTTCATTTGAATTGTTTCTCTTATGTTTTCAAAATTGCATTTTGGGGCAACTCCAATCCCTCTTGAACTGGCATTGACTTCAACCCTTCCACTAGTTTCCTTAATGATCAGCAGTATAATGGATTGATGAAAGAATACAAATATGACAGCCACCAGAGAGAGAAGGGAATGGAATATACATTTATATAATAACACTTACTATGTGCTGATCACTTTTCTCAACTTTAAACATATTATGTCATTGATGAACCTCACAACAACTTTGAGGTACTTATTTTCCACATCTTACACCTGAGAAAATTGAGGTAAACAGAGGTTAAATGATGCCCCAAATCACAGAATTAGTAAGTTTCTATGCCCACATTTGAACGTGGGTTTTTGTGAATCCTGGTTCTACCCTCTTCTCCATTACATCACATAGCTACCAAATTCCAAAGCTTTCACAGTGTTAGGGTTCAAAATGGGTGACCACCTGAGGAACACACGAGACAATGCAATTGGGCAGGAGAAAGCTTTATTGCCAGTGCGCTGGGCTGGGGGAACTCAGCAAAGAGAGGCCTGAGAGATGCCTTTAAAAGGGGAATATATATATGTTTTTGGATAGGGTTTGGCGCCTACCAGGCTGGGGTCTGGCGTCTATATCTTAGGTTTCACTTAACAGTTAGGCAGATGTGTCCAGGCGCCACAGGATACAATTCTAAACCTTCAAAGAGGTCTTACCTAGGGAGGGAGGAAGGGTGACCTGTAGATGCATAACTACCCTTATTCAATAGGATATGCTAATTTATGGATGTTTGTAAAACCCCCATGCTCAACAGGATGCTAGTAGTTAAGGATCTCAGTTTCTGGGCTACAACATCCCACCCTTTTTTGTTTTGCTTACTGAGGAATCATCCTCAGGTGGTCCCTTAAAGATTAGTGTCAACACACATTGTATCAAGGGTGGGAGTTATCTGGTAATACTGAGGGCAGACTATAAGCTGAAGGATGTTAATCCGTTCCTTTATAAAAGCTGCTGGTTAAGAATTAGGGGAAGGGTACATAGTGGAAGCAAAAGGGATTTTCTGGGCTCTAGTTTGCCTGGAAAAACTTTTTCACTATGAGGGTACAATGTTCTATGCTGTCTCTGGAGTACAACGTCCCACAAGGTCCCATGCTGTCTCCCCTCCCCTCCCCCAAAAATCTAAGGGAAGAGGGTGGATGGTTTCAATCTTCTGTAGCTTCTTCAAGCTAAGAAGGGGCGTAGAATCTCTGAGAGGGGGGAACAAGGAGGAGGAACTGTGGGCACAGAGCACCTCTGCAGCGAATGTTGGGGTCCTGAAGGCTTGGAGACCAGAGACTGTTTCCTCAGACTGGCAGACTTGTCACAAGGGGGAGCATCAATCCCTAAGGCAGAAGGATAGAACCTAGGACTGGGGAAAAAACTAGAACACCAGCGGGGCAGCTGGGTAGCTCAGTGTGTGAGAGTCAGGCCTAGAGACAGGAGGTCCTAGGTTCAAACCAGGCCTCAGCCACTTCCCAGCTGTATGACCCTGGGCAAGTCACTTGATCCCCATTGCCCACCCTTACCAATCTTCCACCTATGAGACAATACACCGAAGTACAAGGGTTAAAAAAAAAAAAAAAACTAGAACACCAGATACAAAGAAAATTAGTATAATAGAAACTGATATTAAGCATTAACATTTGGGTATGTTAGCCAACAGATTTTATCCCCAGAAATCTTTCTCTGACAGGAATTGAACCATTTAGGAATTTTTGATCCCTAAGTTGTTTGCAGAGCTGGCATGTGATGTTTCTGCTAAAAATATCCTTTCGTAAAGCCCACATTAATATGGCATCTATAACTACTTGAATAACAATACTTTACAGATAAATTTCTTTATCCCAGATTCTGGAGGAAATCCAGAAAGCCCTGGGTCATTTTCAGGGTCAAGATCCAAACTTCAGTTGTGATAAATTAAGGCTGCAAGCTATAAGTCATCTATCACTACACTTCACCTACTTCTCAAAGTATGTTCCCTAACAATTTGATAATTTTCAATTATTAACCTAATAGGTTGTTCGGGGAGATGGAAACATTAATTCACAACTTGCATTAAGTGCTGATTATGGGAACTTGCTCCAAAAAGGGAAGGTAGATAGGAAAAAACATTTCCTCACGTCCCAAGGGACACATAGTGAGGGGCTCCATGTACAGGCCAAAGCTGTCACTGGCTCATGCCATCCTTGTGTCACTCAAAGATTAGTAGCCTAGATGGTCAGAAGAGGTCCAGTCCAGGTCGAGCCCTAGAATTGCCTCTCTAACCATCACAGAACATTCTCTGTCTTTAGTACTATATCACCACCGGATCTTCTGAAGCCTTGTCCTTCCTTAAAAGACAAGTCTTTCCCATTACAGCTCAGAGAAATTCTGCTAAGCAGCAGTCTGGAAACAATTTCCATACCCTCACACAAGCCTTATACATCCCTTCAGGCTAATCACTCAGTTATTATTACATATTTTGGCAATAATTAATATATCACACTTTAGTCACAAAACCTGAATTAAGGAACAGGAGTGCTGGATTGAGTAGTTCCACACTGAATATAAATCAGTGCTGTATCGTCTCCTATACCTGGGCCATCTGAAAAACTAAGAGGAGCCACACAGGAATCTCTTCAGGGTAACTTTCAAGAGAATTCCAGAACTATTCATGATTTTCCCAATACACTAATTTTAGAAATTATTCCTAGGTCAAGGATCCAATTATAAGAGTAGAACATCTATCTATTCTCTTTCACCTCCTTATCTGTTCTCTTTCATCTCTTCTTCTCTCCTTCTCTCTCTCTCTTTTCCCCTCAAACCCTCTGCTTAAAAAAACAGAACACAACTTCCATTTACCCATCATGAATCTGCATACTCAGGACATTCAAGTCTCTCTTTCTTCTATATTCCAGCACAACATACCTCTTCACTTTCTCTGACTCTCTGTAACCCTCACAAAAATAACATACCATTTGGTATCCCTTCAAATGCTAATTAATAACTCCCAAGAATTGAGACACTGTAACTTTAGCATAGTGCTCATCAAGTATAATTTGTGGTTCGTAGTACAAATTGGTAACTGAGGTAACCACTGAGGAGTGAACAAAACCTATGGTACAGTCAGGTTGACAATGAGCTTTTGCTTACATTCAAACAACACTTAAAGCACATGTTTTAGCAACAATTTACATATTACAGGGTCTATTTCCAATTACAAGATTTGAAACCTTTTAAGCACTACACTACAACCTTAAAGCAAGCCTTTTGACAAGCAGGCTGCTTATCATACACTGAGATGAAAACTATTCATGATCATTTTAAACCCCCAAAAAACCAAAAAAACATTTTTGATCAATGTAAACACTCAGACCTATTATATTTTTAACCTCTTATGATGGAAAGATAAATAAGGAGGAAAACAGTCTTCTTGAGATTAACATGGGCATTGTGCAGAGATGGCAGGGACCCTGCATCCCTTAACTCAGGCAGGCTGTGAACAGGGAAACTCCATTCCCCTTCCTGCCCCTGTAACACTTCAAAGAGATACACCTCTGGCCACACCTTGATAGCCTAAGCCCAGAGGATCTCAGACAGACCCCCCTCCCCCAAGTGCAAGGAGTCATGTCCACACTTTTGAAAAGGGGGCATGGGGGCAACCCCTGATAGTTGCTTCACTCATGCTGCCATGCCCTGCTGTGGAGGACAACCCCCCAGGGCTGCTCCACCCATGCTATCCCTCTGGCCATGGATCCCATCTTAGCAATAAATCTTTCACACTTCTAAGCCTGGAATCCTCTCATTCCTGAGAAGGCCTCCCCCCACCCCCAACTCAGGGGCTCACCATTTGCATCTCTATAACAACTATACAGCTAAAAGAAAACCTGTTTTACAAGATATCCACAACTTTTTCTATCAATGTTTACTTGCTTGAACATCTCCTTGAACCCTCTGAAGTATATAAGTAAAATATACTCATCTTTAAATTCTTTAAAATCTTACTTATGTACTGTGTTGCTATATCAGTTCCTAAGTATCAAAGCGGAACAATTAAAAGTATTTCTCTCTTCACCAAGTGAGATCACCTTAAAATTTAAAATTTAGCATGTACCAAAATCTTCATAATAAATTATTTCCAACAAAGTTCAATTTGAACTCCACAACTACCAAACAACTTTAAGTCCTTAGTATGTAAACCTTTCAGTATGTAAACAACTTGTTGGATTTAAAAATCAGACTGGCAGTCTACTGAACTATTTCTGGCCTGGGCAAGCTACCCCCCCCCAAGGTTTCCCAGAACAGTCTTCCTTATCTCCCCTTATCATAAACCTAAAACTGAAGCTATCTTATCTGATGAATATTAACCTTCTTGAGGAATGTTTGTCTATGTTTGCCTGCCTTACAATATTTGCCAAATACTTCCAGAACCCTGACCCTGAAACACCCCAATCCTCCCCAGATGCTTCCTGACCACCTGTCCCTGACACTACCTTGATAATTATGTATGTACCAACCCCCTTCCCCAAACATTTCTATATAAACTCTTGGCTGAGAATTCCAAGGGGTCGTTCAGGCATGCCTCTCTGCCTAGTGACCCTAGTTATTATTGCTAGTAAAGAATGAGCCTCTTCTTGCATATTGCATTGTCAGTGTGATTCTTCCTTCGGCCATGAACCTGGGTTAGGTATTAAAATTTGGGTACAACATATGGGGGCTCGTCTCTCATGGCCAGGAAAGGACTCACTGCCAGAAGAGCCAAGAGGGTGAGGAGATCTGGGGTTGAGTAGCCTGTGCATGTGGTTGTGTGATTGTGGGTTTGCATTGTATGAGGAGGGAGCCTGCCACAGGCCCCCTTCTGCATGTGTGTGGATGTGTGATTGAACTGATGGGGAAGGTGATGCCCTGGTAAGCATACAACTAAGTGGTTCAGCTTGCCCCGCCGCTCCGGGATTGATACGGAGGAACCTAAGCCAAGCTTACCAGCCATGGGCACCCCTTCTACCTGTTTCTGAGTGTGGACTGGGGAAAGTATGTAGTTCCTTTTGATCCATGCGGACAAAGGTCGGAAACCCTGGGAGCAAGTGCTGTGTGTGACTGGCAGGCCATGTAGACCAATTGATCTCTCTATTCCCTTAGAATTACTAGGGGAACTGGTGAGTTTCAAGGCCTCACAGGACCCCAAAGCAAAAGGTTCAAGTCCTGTCTTTGGAGTCTGTCTGATTGGTTCGAGTCCAGCTGGATTTTCTTGGGGATTGAGGCCCCAAGTCAGGGGTTTGAGTCCCCTGAGGAAGGCCAGTGGATGCACTGGAGGTTGGGAGGAGAGAGAGGACTGAGCAGGATCCCCATATTAATTGTTTGGGATCTGTCTGGGCTCCCCCAGGCAAGTGAGTGTGAGTGTGCGCACCTTTGTCTTGTGTTGTCTTGGCCAGTCAGGAATCTGTCAGGTTTAAACTGTCCTTAGTTCGTCTTTTGTGTGTCCTGGCTGGGTCTGTGTCTTTGGTGTTATTTCAGTCCTTATCATGAGCCAGGGAGAATCAAGCTGGTGCTTGCTGATTTCCCCAGCTTCAAGGCGAGTTCAGAGGGGAAAACTGCAAACATTCTGCAATTCCCCTTCCAAGTCTACATTTCTAACCTCCCAGACTGGAGAAACTGTGCCGCTGGAGCTGCAGACTTAAAGTTCAGAATGGAGGAACTGTGCTACTCAGGCAGCAGACAACATTTGAATAGGGAGAGGATTCTAAATAAACCTCTCAGACCTGGCAGCAGATTTAACATCTGAACAGAGGGGATTTGAAAGTTCAAAGTTCTTTCCTTAAGAAACACAGCCAGCCTAATGAACAGCTCACTTCCAATGCCCACTGTAAACAGATAGCAGTTTGTTTAGGTGCTACAAGAAGCATTTTGTTAGAAATCACAACCAAAGAGAGACAGGTTAGGTCAATCAGAGTGTAAAGCACAGGGAGAGTTAGGGGACAAGGAAGTCAGCTCAGCCAATCAGATGGCTGGTCACTGTACCTGAGTACCCTCAGTTGAAGGGGCAGTGTGATGCAACTGTTTTAATGAGCTTTCTCAATGCAAATATATCTTTTTAAACATAGATCCTAAAGAACTGATTTTTTCCTTTTAAAGCATGCTTGTCATAAGGTTGTATATTTCTGTTTATTGTTGTCTTTGTCACAGTCTCTTCTCTATGTATTCTTAAATTGGATATTACAAAAAAAAAGAAAAAAAGAGGGGGAGTTGAAAGATTCAACTTCCCATAGTCAAAAATCCTCAGCAGAGGACAAAAGAAAATATCTGTTCAATGATTTTTCCTCTTTCTTCCTTTGGATGGGCCCCCAAAGGAGCAAAAAAGAGAAAAATTCAGAGCAGAAAAGGGAGATTTTACTCCACAATTGGAAGCATTTTCACTTAAGATCTGATTTTAAGGGTTGAGGATTGCTAATGATGTTGATATGGTACAATGTAATGTTATTTATTGTGGTAACTGTTTGTCAGTCAAATGTGAAATATTAACCAGATTTTATTGAGCACAAAAACTCATGGTTAGAAGTTTGTTAAGCCTTGGTTTCAGTGAATTGAGAATTGTCTAAATGTGGTTAATAGCCAGTCTGACACAGAGAGGAAATGTTTATTCTATAAGGTTAAAAATTGTATTGGCTACTTTGTAAATGTAAAAGTCATTCAGAAAAAGTTGTAATGTTATTATTAGAACTTATTCTAGAATTTAAACTTGGTATTTTAAAATGAGATGTTCTTTTAATGTATGTGCTGTCAGAACTAGCAACATGTAATCATATGATACACAAGAAGTTTTTAAAGTGGTTAATCTGTGCATGGATTTTAATAATACAGGTACTGAAAATTTGGTAAAAATGTGTGCAATGTATAAGAAGGAATTTGTAATCTAGAGATTAACATGCATTTAGACTCAAATTGCTAGAAAGCAACGATGAATGAATACAAAATATGTATGCATTTGGACTATAAAGAGAATTAAGTTTTCAATAGGTTAAGAATATGATATGCAAACTGTATGAAATTAACAAGAGAAAATTTGACCAGCCCAGGAAGCTAATAGGATTACATGCAATTAAATATAGTACCTTTCCTCTTTTTTTGTAATAATGGTAAAGGAAGAGAAGCCAGAAGAAATAAGAGTAATTGATAAAGAAATAATAGATGTGAATTCTAGAACAAATGGTAAATCAGAATAATATTGATGGAATTTAATCAGTTATGTAAACAATGCTTTGAGGTAAAAGGAAACTGAACTAGAGGTTCTATTCTGTTTAAACAGAGGTCTGAAAGGAATAAAAGTAAATGGCTTTGAAATTCAGTTGTTTACATACTGAAAGATTGCTAGAGGACTTAAAGTTATTTGGAAGTTGTGGAGTTCAAACTAAAGTTTGTTGAAAATAATTTATTATGAAGATTTTGGTACATGCTAAATTTTAAATTGTAGGTGATCTCACTTGGTAAAGAGAGATAAGAGACAAGGTTGTTAAGTCATAAAAACCTAAATCAAGCCAGGCAGCCTTAGGGTAAATTGCTCATAAACTCTTCCTTGCAAACAGGAAGGAAAAGAGAGAAATACTTTTAATTGTTCCACTTTGATACTTAGGAACTGATATAGCAACACAGTACATAAATAAGATCTTAAAGAGTTTAAAGATGAGTATATTTTAATTGTATACTTCAGAGTTTTAAAGAGATGTTCAAGCAAGTAAAAGCTGATAGAAAAGTCATGGATATCTTGTAAAACAGGTTCCTTTTTTAGCAGTACAGTTGTTATAGGGGTGCAAATGGTGAACCCCTGGGTTCGGGAAGGAAGCCCTGAGGATGAGAGGACTCCAAGTTTAGCTTAGAAGTATCCTTTTCAAAGACATGGACATGACTCCTTGCACTCAGGCATTTAGTGAGTGGGGGGGGGGTCTGTCTGAGATCCTCTGGGCTTAGGCTATCAAGGTGTGGCCAGAGGTGTATCTGTTTAAATTGATCAAAAATATTTTTTTAGGTTTATGTTTTTCCATATCAGTGTATTAAAATTGACTAATTTCATTATTACATTTCACTTCCTGCTCTTGAAAATAGATAAGCAGCCTGCTGATCAGAAGGCTTGCTTTAAGGTTTATAGTGCTTAAAAGGTTTCAAATCTTGTAATTGAAAATAGACCCTGTAATACTACATGCTTTATGATATTCCTTTAAGTGTGACTTTTATGTAAATTGTTGCTAAAACATGTGCTTTAAGTGTTGTTTGAATGTAAGCAAAAGCTCATTGTCAACCTGACTGTACCATAGGTTTTGTTCACTCCTCAGTGGTTACCTCAGTTTACCAATTTGTACTATGAACTGAATCTTATAATGAGCACTATGCTAAAGTTACAGTGTCTCAATTCTTGGGAGTTATTGATTAGCATTTGAAGGGATACCAAATGGTATGTTTATTTTTGTGAGGGTAATAGAGAGTCAGAGAAAGTGAAGAGGTAAGGTGTGTTGTGTTTGAATACAGAAGAAAGAGAGACTTGGATGTCCTGAGTATGCAGATTCGTGATGCGTAAATGGAAGTTGTGTTCTGCTTTTTAAGCAGAGGGTTTGAGGGGAAAAGAGAGAGGAAGAAGGAGAGAGAAGGAGAGATGAAAGAGAACAGATAGGGAGGTGAAAGAGAATAGATAGATGTTCTACTCTTTTAATTGGATCCCTGACCTAGGGATAATTTCTAAAGTTAGTGTATATGGTGTTGGGAAAATCATAAATAGTTCTGGAATTTCTCTTGAAAGTTACACTGAAGAGATTCCTGTATGGCTTGTCTTAGTCTTTCAGATGGCCCAGGTACAGGAGACGATACAGCCCTGATTTATATTTACTGTGGAGCTACTCAGTCCAGCACTCCTGTTCCTTAATTCAGGTTTTGTGACTAAAGTGTGATATGTTAATTATTGCCAAAGTATGTAAGAATAACTGAGTGATCAGCCTAGTAGGGATGTGAAAGGCTTGTTTGAGGGTATGGAAATTGTTTCCAGACTGCTGCTTAGCAGAATTTCTCTGAGCTGTAATGGGAAAGACTTGTCTTTTAAGGAAGGAAAAGGCTTCTGGGATCCAGTAGTGATATAGTGCAAAAGACAGAGAATATTCTGTGATGGTTAGAGAGGCAATTCTAGGGCTCAACTTGGACTGGACCTCTTCTGACCATCTAGGCTACTAATGCTTGAGTGACACAAGGATGGCATGAGCCAGTGACAGCTTTGGCCTACACATGGAGCCCCTCACTATGTGTCCCTTGGGACGTGAGGAAATGCTTTCCTATCTGCTTTCCCTCTTTGGAGCAAGTTCCCATAATCAGCACTTAATGCAAATTGTAAATTAATGTTTCCATCTCCCCAAATAACCTATTAGATTAATAATTGGAAAACTATCAAATTGTTAGGGAACACACTTTGAGAAGTAGGTGAAGTTTAGTGATAGATGACTTGTAGCTTGAAGCCTTAATTTACCACAGCTGAAGTTCAGATCTTGACCCTAGAAATAACCCAGGGCTTTCTGGATTTCCTCCAGAATCTGGGATAAAGAAATTTATCTGTAAAGTGTTGTTATTCAAGTAGATGCCATATTAATGTGGGCTTTGCAAAAGGGTTTCTTTAACAAGAAACATCACATGCCAACTCTGCAAACAACTTAGGGATCAAATTTCCTAAAAGGTTTAATTCCTGTCAGAGGATGATTTCTGGGGATAAAATCTGTTGGTTGGCTAAGATACCCAAATGTTAATGTTTAGTATCAGTTTCTATTGTGCTAATTTTCTTTTTTTGTATCTGGTGTTCTAGTATTTGCCCTAGTCCTAGGTTCTATACTTCTGCCTTAGGGATGGATGCTCCCCCTTGTGACCTGTCTGTCAGGCTGGGGAAACAGTCTCTGATCTCCACGCCTTCAGGACCCTGGTTTTCGCTGCAGAGGTGCCTCTGAAGACCCTGTGCCCACAGCTCCTCCTCCTGTTCCCCCTCTCAGAGATTCTACGCCTCTTCTCAGCTTGAAGAAGCTACAGAAGATGGAAACCACTGACCCTCTTCCCTTAGACATTTGGAGGACGGGAGGGGAGATAGCATGGGACATTGTGGGACGTTGTACCCCAGAGACAGCATAGAACATTGTACCCCCATAGTGAAAAAATTTTTTCAGGCAAACTATAGGCAGGAAAATCCCTTTGCTTCCACTATGTGCCCTTCCCCTTATTCTTAACCACCTAGCAGCTTTTGTAAAGGAATGAATTAACACCATTTAGCTTATGGTCCTGCATCAGTATTAACTGACAACCCCCACCCTTGATATGGCCTGTGCTGTCACCAATCTTTAAAGGACCACCTGAGGATGATTCCTCAGGATCAAAAGAAAAAGAAGGGAATGTTGGATTTAAAAATCAATCTGGCAGTCTACTGAACTATTTCTGGCCTGGGCAAGCTACTCCAAGCCCCCAAGGTTTCCCAGCACAGTCTTCCTTATCTCCCCCTATCATAAACCTAAAACTGAAGCTATCTTATCTGATGAATATTAACCTTCTTGAGGAATGTTTGTCTATGTTTGCCTGCCTTACAATATTTGCCAAATACTTCCAGAACCCTGACCCTGAAACACCCCAATCCTCCCCACATGCTTCCTGACCACCTGTCCCTGACACTACCTTGATAATTATGTATGTACCAACCCCCTTCCCCAAACATTTCTA
>NC_058134.1:276619556-276634489 GCF_016433145.1 Gracilinanus agilis | reverse complement strand
ATTGAAACATCATGCATAGTATTTTGCACATTATAAATGCCTAAACAATTTTAGTTGATTTGAATAATAAATATGGTGGAAGTCCAAAATATATTCTGGGAGATTGGCAGCTATCATTCTTTCAAATTCTTTTCACAACACAAAAAGGCATTCCATTAAAAAAGTAATCCTATGCCTCTATATGTGTGGCCAATCTTTTTGTCTCTAGCCCATACAGAATAAAGTGGCAACATGAAGTGTCTCTCAAATATATTAAACATATTAATATTAATTACTTATATCCAATTATATTGTTGATATTACATTATGTATAAATATTAATTTTATATTAATAAAATATTTTTCAAATTTCTCTAGAAATTTTAATAAGTCAATATTTCTCTACTCTAAAAATCCCTTTCCAGGCTTGGCCTTCTTGGTGGATTAGACAAACTAAAAATGCCTTTCTTAGGATAATGGATTAAGGTAAGAAAACAAACCTTGAGCAAAGGGAATCTCTTGCCATTTATAATCATTACCTTCCCATTCCAGGAAATAATTATTCCATTATCCAGCTACAGGCAAATGTCCATTCAAGAATTAAGATGTTTGGTTGGTTGATTGTTTCTTTTTTTGTATCCTTTATATTCAAAGAGGACTAAAATAGCATCACTATGTTTGCATTCGGTATATCTGACTCTAGCTGAATAGATGAATACAAATTCAGAAGTATCTACCACAGGTCAAGCACAAGCCAATATGAATATTTGGGATGGAATAAAATAATGAGATAGTAAAGGAGAAAAATAGAAAAATGTAAAATGGTACAGCTGATATCTTTTGACTCATACATAAATTGGATTTACGTGAGGCAATTGTCAGCCTCACTCTCTCATCCAGAGTCTTCAAAGTCCAATGGCCCCAACTCATCAATATATTGAGGCCTGTTGGTTAGCATCAACCTTGTTTAGCCTACTTACAGAGATGGATTGCTAGGGTGTGACTGATGCACATGCTATAGCTTTGTGGAGCAACAGGTGAGAGCTCAGTGGCAGGTGAACACCAAAGTAGGAAAGCAGCCCTAAAAAGAGATTATCAAGCCCTCACACCAGAGTCACCAGTCTTTCCCAAATACCCTATACACTAGGAGGAAGCCCTTTCTATTTTTAAGGCAATTCAATTCTTAAGGGGATATAGAAATATAGTAGTTTGAATAGTTTCAGTAAATTAAGTGTTTTATAGAATGTTAACCCCCAAAGTTTTTTAATAATATATTAACAATAATTAATAATTTAATAATATATAAATAATAACATTATTATATATCTATATGTAGATATACATATATACACACACATACTTCCTCTTGCTCAAGATTTCTAAATATTACTTTAAAAATTCTTGGGTTGCAGGGGCATGAAATGACTGAGCTGATGTAGATGCTTCTTCATATCTTGCTTAGAAAATGCTTTAATTTAATATAATAGATTAAATAAAATTGTTTCTAAAAGATTTGTGCCAAAAATTCAGAGTGTAATATTAATATTTATTTTTATTGACATACCCTAAACCCATTTTTGCTGTTCAACTATGCAGAGTAGTAGCATTATTCTAGTAATTAATGATGACAAAATTAGAGTTATAACTTTGAGGCCCATAAATACAAATATTTTGTCTTCTTGGATGCTTTCAGATATAACACGGGTCTTGGAAAAAAAGAAATGTGACTTTAAATATTAGATCATATTAAACATAAGAATTTCCATTTTTTATTATGGATGGGAACAAGAGAAAAAGAGGTTGGCAATATGGACTGGAAATGAATTCAGGAATTGAAAAGAATATTTACACAAAGAACCCTATTCTAAATGGGCTGCCAAAGTGAATTTTCTTGTCAAAAACACTTTGAAAATAAAAGCTATCCATGTGTCTTGTTTTGGTAATACCTAGAGGCAGAAGGATAGACTCCATGGCTTTTTACAACATATGTCTTTCTTTTTATTTTATTTCTATAGAAATTTTTATAGAAACCTGTGATTTCATTGATATGGAGAGCTCCTAGTAAGGAATACCCTCAACCAAAAAAACATCAGGACCTTCATTGCAAGAGATTCTCTTGGAGCCCTGAGAACTAATGTGATTTGCCCAGAGTGACATAACCAGTGTGTGTCAAAAGGACTCAAAATGTCTTTGACAACAACATATGCTGCTTACTTAAAATTAATTAACTAATTAATTAAATTTAATTAATTAATTAGTTGCAATTCAATTGGTGGTAAAAATAAAAAACCCTGCAAAATGAATTGGTGAATATACATTCACCAATCAGATCCCAATTTTTTTTAACTATTACAATAACCATACATTGGATTAGGTACTAGGGAGTATAACAGAAATATATATGATCACCACCCTCAGAATTTAAAGTATTGGAATGGTAAGAAATATAGACATGAAAAGATCACTAACATTATAAGAGTATCAAAGTAACCTACATTCAATTAGTATAAAATTTTGGAGAAAACAGATTATTTCAGTCTATGGAGGTCCTTGAAGGTATATGAAAAATGTAGAATTTAATCTAAGTAGAAATTATGCAGAAAAAAACAGAGCAAGAAAGAAAGTGCCTTTAGCATAAGAGAAAGACATTGGACACAAGTTGAGGAAGTATGAATTAATATGTTCATTCCGTCAATTGGTAATGAGTATAATAACCTTCCCTACCTAATTCTTTAGCTTGCTGTGATAGCCACATATGACAGTGCATATAAAAATGTTTCTTAAATTGCAAAGCACTATAAAAATGCAGAATATTTTTAGAATTTCAGAGTTGGAGAGAGGAGAAGGCAATGTGAACAAAGCAAACTCAAAGACCTGTTCAGAGAATTTTCTCTAGACCACTTTGTCTAGACCAGAGGATTTATGAAAAGGATTATTGAGAATTCAGTCTGAAAATGTGGGTTGAAGTAGAATTGTAAAAATATTGAAGATCAGAGTAGGAAGTATAGACTTTATTCTACAACCATTAAAGGTTTTTGAGAAGGAAAGTTATATAACATAATTGCTATTTCAGGTTAATTATCCATGGTAGCCCTGTGGAGATTACATTGAGAGAGGCAGAAACTAAGAGCTGTAGAAAGTAGTAGATTGTAAACCTCTTGAGGGCAGGGACTGTCTTTTGACTCCTTTTTCTATCCCTATTAGCACAGTAGCTGGCACAGAGTAGACATGTTTATTGATTGATTTATTGATTAACAAAGGGCATTACAATGGAGTATGCATGTGATCATAGAATTATAATGAAATGTTTCTATATATATTTAGTGTGAAGAATGTCATTTGAGCTACAAAAGAACATTTTGAGGAAAGTAATACAGCTGTTACTTCCAGAAATGAAGGAACTAAAGTTGAAGGCTATTAATTTACTTGCCACTGATTACAGAGTCAATAAGTATCAGAGGGAAGGCTCAAACAAAAGGATCTCTTGACTGCAAGTTAATCATTGTTTGCATTGTATCCATGTGCCTAACACAAAAGTCTTTCAGACTCCTCATCTAGTACATTATCCCCAAATTACACTGCCACTTTGTCTACCTTCAACTATATCTGGAATATCACTCAGTTTTAGTAACCACATTTTTATGTAGGACATTTATAAAGGAGAGTAGGTTTAGGATAAAATTCCCAGTTTGGAAAAAGAACTAAAAGCATTGTTGTTTGTGGTTAGATTGTATCCCAGATAAGAGAAGATCCAGCTAGGGAAAAAAATGTTGTCTCTGAAGCAACATCAAATGGTGGAGGGATCAGGAACAATGGAAAGAAGTTAGAGAGGTACATTTTGGATCAATATAAGGAAAACATTTCTAAAAGTTAGAGCTATTCAAACATAGTATAGATTGCCTCAGTCATCCATCAATGTGCAAGTTTTATTAAGAGCCTACTATGTGCCAGACACTGCCAAGTGCTAGGGGTACAAGTACAAAAAATGAAAGAAAAGTTCTTCTTTAATAATTAACATTTTAAAGGGGGAGACAACCTATATTATCTATCTACATAGCTACATTTATAATCATATGTACATGTTAAGAAATTGTTGTTATTGTTTTTGTTCAGGAATTTTTCATCATATCCAACTCTTCATGACCTCATTTATTGGTGAAGATAATGGAGAGTTTCTTTCTCCATCTAATTTTTATAGATGAAGAGATTGAAGCAAACAAGGTTAAGTGATTTGCCCAGGGTCACATTGCTAGCAAGTGTCTGAGATCAAATTTGAACCCAGGTCTTCCCAACTCCAAGCCCACTGAAGCACCTATATGAACTTCACTTGTTGTACCCAAATTTTAATACCTAGCCCAGGTTCATGGCCAAAGGAAGAATCACGCTGACAATGCAATATGCAAGAAGAGGCTCATTCTTTACTAGCAATAATAACTAGGGTCACTAGGCAGAGAGGCATGCCTGAACGACCCCTTGGAATTCTCAGCCAAGAGTTTATATACAAATGTTTGGGGAAGGGGGTTGGTACATACATAATTATCAAGGTAGTGTCAGGGACAGGTGGTCAGGAAGCATCTGGGGAGGGGGGTTTCAGGGTCAGGGGTCTGGAAGCATTTGGCAAATATACATTAAGTAGGCAAATATTGTTAAGCAGGCAAACATAGACAAACATTCCTCAAGAAGGTTAATATCCATTAGATAAGATAGCTTCAGTTTTAGGTTTATGATAGGGGGAGATAAGGAACTGTACTGGGAAACATTGGGGGTTGGGGGTAGCTTGCCCAGGCCAGAAATAGTTCAGTAGACTGCCAGACTGATTTTTAAATCCAACACACTCTTGGGCAGGTTGAGTTTAAAATGTCATGAGGATGTCTGGATAGAGATATTCAGTAGGCAGCTGGATATAGGAATCTTAAATAGCAGGGAGTAGAGCAGGGGGATAGGAACACTTATAATTCGACAATATATTCAAGGGAAATTTATTAAGCCTCTGCTATAGTAAGTGCAAAGGTGAGTCATAAATACTGGACATATAAAGAAAATTAAAACAGTCCCTGCCTTCCATGATCTTAAATTCTCTGGGGAGAGATGCAAACATGAAAAATAATACAAAGACATGAATACAAGTTAATTTCAGCTAATACAAGTTCATTCTTCTCTGAGAGTTGCCTGGAGCCCTGAGAGATGAAAAGAAAAAGAAAAATGTGTTGTTTAGTTAAAGTAGTTGTTAAGGAACTGGGATTTGATGTCATTAATGTTGAAAAATCCTGGAAAATGAAATATATATTCTTCATTCAGATCTCAACTTCTGCTTGTTGTAACCAAACTTTTTTATTGAGAACATGAAGAAATTGGGTTGGATACTAGGAGGACATAATGGAAATGTATATATAATATAATCTTTAACCCTCGAGGAACTAAAAATATTGTTGCACTGCTAATAGATACAAAGATAGGGATAGCTCTTCTATATCTATAGCTATATATCTTTACCTATTTATATGTATGTATGTATGTATATATATATACATATACATATATATATAGAGAGAGACAGACAGAGATAGAGAGAGACGGAGATAGAGAGAGACAGAGAGAGGGAGAGAGTACACACACACAATGGGAAAAATAATTAGGAATGGCTTTGCATAGAAGGCAACACTTTAGCAGAGAATGGAAGGAAGCAAGAAATTCTAAGAGGAAGAAGAGAGGAGGGAGAGTATCCCAGGACATAGGTAGCACTGAGAAGGGACATAGAGTGCCAGATTCAGGGAATCCTGAATAGTCCAGTTTGGCTACAATGTAGAATTCTTGAAAGGGAGTGATGGGAAAAAAGGATGTTATGTAGTTGATTATGATACTCTCTCCGGGTCAGACTTGTTAAATTCCCCACCCCACTTTAGGGTTCTCAGACATTGAAGGGTTTAAGGTTGTTTCTCATTCTGTGTGCTATTGGTTCAAACTCACAATAGTCATGGCCCCTCCATCTTATTGACCCAATGACTAGCATACCATTCCTATTAACCAAAAAACATCAGAATAGCTTTTGCAAAATATATTTACTTTTAAGATATGGGTGGAACGAATACATAAACATTTTCTTCCTTTGATTTGGGAGTAAGATGAGTGGAACAAGGCTCATAACTCAGCATGATTCTCTAATAACATCGATCCTACAAAGTTCAAATATAAAGCTAGCATCACTTCCAGTTTTCACTAAGTCAGAGTCCTGAGAGCCTTCTTCCTGGGAGTACTATGATTTCTTGGCTTGCTGCTACACCTAGCCTGGATCTTTGCTCATATCCCCAGCTCAAAGATTCCACTTCTAGGACATAAAACGGAAAAGAACACAAAGGTCAAAAATGTAAGCCCACTTCTTGAGGACTATATGGCCTCAGAAGGGGGAAAAGGGCCCTAAGGTTCTCTCCCATCCCAAAACTACCTGGTCTCATTATGAATTGTGTCAACTCCCTAAGACTCAGACATTTTGCTAACTTAGGCCATCTATTTATACAACCAGTGGCAAAGAGTCTTCCCAGTCAATGAAGATTGATCACACATGGCCTACACTTCCAATGTCCCAGAGGTAGCTCCTTTGTGTCTTCCGTGTAGATGACTCTATCTCAGCAAATTGGTGCTATCAGTACCCATTACCAACCAAAAAAAAAAACCAAACTATAAGTATAATCACTAATAAGATGGTGAAGGGTTTTTGAAAGGAATTTGTGTTTCTTAGAGATTGAGAACATCTCTGAGCAAGGGACTTACATAGTCAAGCCTGTGTCATAGGAAGACTATTTTGGCATCTGTATAAGAAATGGCTACACAGAGAAGGAGGATGGAAATAAAGATGGAAACAGGAAAAGAAAGCTTCAGTGATTCAAAGGAGACATTAGAGAAGCAGTAGTTAAAAATAGGATCGCTGAGCATCATGAAGTCATTAAAAGAGACAATATTAAGCGAAATGATCTTGGAAGTGTATATTCAGAGTGAGAGACTGGGGAGTCATCTAGTCAAATTCTTTCATTTTAGAGATGTGGAAACTGAGGCCTAGGTAGGTTAAGCCAGGTAGGTTCAAGGTCACATAAGCCTTAAGTGGAAGAGTTAGCACTTGTTTCCAAGGCTTTTAGCTCCAAAATCAATGTTCCTTGCACTAAGTTCCATTATTGGCTATATCAAATACTGCAAAGGAGTTTAAAAATATAAAAACTAAAAAAAAGGCTTTTGGATTTGGTATTATGGAGGTCATTAGTGTCCTTGGAGAGAATGATTTCAGAGGAATGGTGAGGATGGAAGCCAGATTGCAAGGCAAGCTTGATAGAAGTCATGCTTGCAATAAATTGATCTATCTCAGCCTGTACCATTTAAAAATCATTTCTATGTTTTTAGTATTGGTGTCATAATGATATTGTTCTGTCCAAAATGTAATATATTCCAGTGTTATTCCAATTTTTAATTAAAGCAATTTGAAACAAAGAAAATTACCAATAAAGGAAAATTTTTTTTAAAGTAAAAGTACAAACTGCCTATTAGAGGCAAGTGTCTGTGAAGTGACTGCATGATCCTATCTTGTTTGAATGGCTCATATTTGTTACTCAAAGGAACTTTGCAGTCCTTTAGAGAAATGTATTCTCTGGCAGAAGTGTTAGAAGCCTCTGTGGCATTAAAAATCAATGGGGAGAAAAAGTGAGAGGGATGAGTGGCAAATGCTCATTTATAAATTGTACACTAGGCAGTTAAGCCTCTTTGCAACTTTCCAGAAAGACAAGACCTCTTTCATTTCTGATACGACGGCCACTGCCTTCATATTTCTAAGCAAGACTGACAGAAAGGTCATTGCTCCTCACATTGCTGAGCTGAAGGATCATTTGCATGTTAGCCTAGCATGCACCTAGATTATTGTGGAAATGATGGAGATGGAAAAAGGGCGATACAAATAAGACCTTGTATGTTTTATCTCTTTTTTTCTCTTGCCAGGCATAGAATCAGAAAGTTAGAGACTCATAAAAATAAATTGTGGTTAAGAAAAACCATTGAATGCAGAAATGCTTCTTTCTGCTAATGATTATGGTATTTTCTCCCTGGACAGGCTCAAATTACTTCATAAGTGACTTTGTGTCATTTCCTAAATAGCCCTGCTTTGCAGGAAAGACCAAATATATACAGACATCTGAATAAACATGTTTATCAGGAAGACATCTGTTTTCAGGTGTTTTTTTTGAAAATATGTATCCATTATCTTCTACACCATGCCCCTTATTTACTAGGGGTTGGTCTTTGAAAAAGCATAAAAGCGAGTCAACCTAAGACTATTTTTTCAGCATTTACTATATTCTAAGCATTGAGGGGACATAAAACATAATGCATAGGATCTAAGGAGTTTATGATCTAATTTTTATAATAGTGAATAGTTAAATGTCAAAAGATGGATCTAAAACAAACAAAAAATAGTAATCAGTACAGACTTGACTGCCCAATGAGTGCATTAGCAGTTTAGAAGAGAAAGAGATCACAATGTCTGGGGACTCAGAGAAAAATGTATGGGGAATATGGAATTTTATCAGGACCTGGGAAGTGGAGTAGTATCTGGGTAAATGAAGAGGAAGAGGATGAGAAAATATGAGCAAATGGGCAGGACTGTGTTAAAGAAACAGGCAAGGAAACCAGTTTGTCTAGATACAAGGATTCATGTTCAGAAATAGTTGAAGAAGATTTGGTAAAGGTGTGTGTTGTTTAGATTGAGGAGGATCTTGAATACGAGGCATGAATACAGACTAGAGATCTTAAAATCATGGCTAATGGGTCATCTTATAAGGCTGCTCCTTTCATGAAAAGAAAGAAATAGGAAAATTTTGTCTTTAAGGTTCAATTCTTATAGAACTTCCTTCATAACATATACCTTAATTATCCTCAGCTGTATACAGCCCACTCCTCCCTCAATCTCTCATTCATGTCCTATGAATTTATCACTTCTAAATAAAATATGCTCATTTGGGTAGCTTCCTTATGGTCTTACTTGATTGCAAACACCATGATCATGGGGAAGACATCTTTGTTCTTCATATTTCCAGTCCCTAGAAAGGTATCCTGAACATAATAAAATGGCCATCAAATTGAACTAAAGACTTCCATTTCCTTTTTTCCTCCATTTCCATGTTGCCACTATTTAATATCAATCAATAAATCAACATTTAATAAATACCACTGTTCATATTAAAGGCCTAAGTGAAATAGTACCTACCTCAAGTAGATTATATTCTATTTAGGGAGAGAACCTGTGCATATACAGGCATATTCAAAATACATACAAAGTAGAAACAAAATTATTTCAAAGCAGGGAGGGGTCAGCACCTAGAAAACCTTCATAGTGGCTCTAGAGTTAATTTTACAAGCAGCTAGGGATTTTGATATATGCAGGTAGGGATGAAATATACAGATTGAAACAGAAAATGGAGTGTCATGTAAGAAAGA
Source organism: Gracilinanus agilis (assembly GCF_016433145.1). Classification (NCBI taxonomy): domain Eukaryota; kingdom Metazoa; phylum Chordata; class Mammalia; order Didelphimorphia; family Didelphidae; genus Gracilinanus; species Gracilinanus agilis. Next base: position 276,625,039 of record NC_058134.1, on the reverse strand, counting down.
AAAACTGAAGAGACTGCAGGAAGCACAAGGGAAAAGTAATAAGTAATGAGGCTGGAAAAATATTTTGGAACTGAATCATTAAGGACTTGAAATAGCAAAAAAGAATGGTTTATTTTTGATCCTAGATATAATAGAGAGCAATTTAAGTTTATTAAAGGGAGAGTGATATGGTCAGTTTTATGCCTGAGGAAAATCATTCTGGCAACTAGGTAGAAGATGGAGTGGAATGAGGAATCATGATGGGAGGGTGAGCTAGGTGGCACAATAGATGGAGCAGCTGTTCTGGAGTCAGGAAAAACTGGGTTCAAATCCAGCCTCAGATGCTTACTAGCTATGTAAACCTAGGCAAGTCATTTAACATTCTTAACCTCAGTTTCCTCATCTGTAAAATGAACTAGAGGAAATGGCAAAGAACTTCAGTGTCTTTGCCAAGAAAATCCCAAATGGGTCAGAAAGAGTCAGACATGACTGAGACAACTAAAATAGGGAGAGAGGGAGGACAATAAGAAGGTTACTGCCATAGCTCAGGGATAAGGTGATAAGGACCTAAATTAGGGTGGTGGTATGACTAAAAATAAAGGGATAGATGTGATAAAGTCTGCAGAAGTAGAAAGCACAAGATATGGCAATAAATGGGATATATTTCAGACCATCTACATTGCTGGATCATAGGGATCATTGGATATAGAGATAGAAAGGACTTCGAGATCAAATATAGATACTCTAAGTAAGTGATTCACTCAGATCTTTTCTTTCCAGGTACCAATCATAAATATGTAATGAGAAGATGGAATTTTATTATGTTTTACGAATCATACCATACAAGAAGCTATCTACCTCATGTCTATATAGATTCAGCTTTGGTTATGATAAATGAATGTCAATAATAATATATATTACTCCTAATTCCTATCTGCTATAATACTAAGTGACTTCAAGCAAATATATTTTCAACTTAACTTAGATCTTATATGTAATCAATAAAATAAGATTTATTTAAACTCCTTATCTACAGAGTGAAAGTCTACTATAGTCCTTCCTTCTGATTCTACTGGTCCCACTATCTCAGGAAGAGTGAAATTCATAGTTCATATGCCATCTACCTATCACAATCCAAGATATACATGATGTTCTAATGATATGGCCATACCATACATGATGAGGCTAATCCAATTAATTTAGGAACTTCTTGGCTGGATGGCTCAACATATTCCCAGAAGACATAAGGAGATAAATATTTTGAAGAAACTACCTCCAGATACTGAAAACAGAAGCACAGGCAAACCTTTATTTCGGGATGCGAACTGAAGTTAAAAACTGGAGCAAAATCAGGGGAGAACATAAACTATGAGGATATCAACATTAAAAATAGCGTTATCCAGGAGAACATTTTACATAGTAACAGCAATATTATACAACAATCATCTGTGAAAGACTTAGCTATTCTCAGAAATACAAATCTTAATTGTTCTTGTTGGTGTTACTACTACCATTATTATATTACTGTAGTAACTAAATAGTACCAATTTTTACATTCTTACTACAAATATATCCAGATGAAAGAAGTTTTATGGAAATGGAAGAATAGCTAGTAGACTCATTGAAGATATAACCAAAGAAATAGCAAAGTTAGCTTTATTATGTGCCCATAAACAGAAAGAAACTGTCTTTTGAAATTTGGTCATCTTATATTGCAGTGCTCGTGATAAGTATATGCAAAAATACCAGCATAAAAATAATTGCAGTTAATGAACTAACATCTGTTGCAGAGGATGAAATAGGGAAATTTTACAAATTATTTTTAAATGCTTTGATATTATATTACTTCAATGAAAAGGTGGAAGGTGAAGATAGTGAGAAATTAGCTAGAAAACAGACAGAAGAAAAATCAGAATTAGAGCAAAGCTAGAAGAAAGAATAAAAATGAGAAAAATATGTGACAACTAAAACAACTTAATCTATTCAAACAAGTTATTGGGGATGAAAAATGTATAACTGAGAAAAGAAAAGGATAGCTACAAACTATAATAATTACCTACAAAAGTTTAATGTTCATAAATCAACTGTCAGAACAAATTGACAAATAGATCCTAAAAACACCTTAGTCAACAAACACTTAACTTAATTACTAAGAAGAGAATAGGGGCAGAAAGAGGGGGAAGGAGAATGGTAGAAGACTGAAATACAAGTATACAGTATTAACTAGTTTTCAAAATCTTACAGAGAAGGAAAATAGAAGATTATGAGCAATATCACTCCATAAAACAGAGAAAAAAAGTAGAGAGTAAAACATCTAAAAAATGAAGAGAAAAGTAAAGGCAGGGCCACACCTGAATTCACCCATATTCCTATCAAAAAAAACATAAAATAACACCTCAAAATGAATTCCAAAGAGACAGAACAAACAAAAAGATGAGTTGAAATAATAGGCTACATTGGCAGGAAAAGTCTGTCTCAATGGAGTGAAATTGGAATGCAACACTTCACAGGCCAACCCAGTGGAGGTCATGTCCTAGCAAGCCAGCAGCAGGCCTCCAGAGAAACTGAGTCAGTGAGCTCTCAGGCCAGAGAATAAGGAGGTCTGATGACTTGCTAGATTACAGGAGACCCTTTGCTGCCAGTAGGCACATTGCCCAATCGGTGGTTCCAGGCAATAATCCCTGATCAAGGAGAAACACTAACAAGGATAAGATCACTGGACTTGGTTCTGGGGAAGAAAAGAGTGCTTGTAGTCTCTCACAGAACAGAGCACAGACCAAGAGAGCAGTGACCACATCTCTCCTTAGACCATAGCACCTTGGAAAAACTGAAAACCTACAGGTGTCCAGAACCAGTTCTATAAATAGCAGCACAAAAGCCTTGTAGCTTGGCATAGTGCCCCCTGCACCTGAGGAACAGAGTTTAACTTTAACATAAAGTTAAAAATTAAGTAATAGGCTAGAAAACGAGCAAGCAAAAATGGTTTTCCCATGGATATGACCTCTCTTCCCCATCCCTGGGAAAGGATATGTGTGGATAAGAAAGTCTAGACATACGCAGCAACTCCCTAGCCTGGGACTTATTGAACCCTTTCCATAGGCAGAAGTGCTGGGTTTCATCAGCAAGGGAGTATGAGTCTTGAGGAAACTTCTGTTAAGCGACAAAGTATCCAAATCTAGGGGCTGGGTCTGTATCAGAGAATCTCAGCCTCAGAAGGATATTTATCTAAGGTCTAAGGGCTTACCCTTATTAACCTGACCTCTTTTGGGGGACAGAATTGAGTGATTGGGGTCCCTTTGCTCCTTGGATTAACAATTTGAAAAAAATTGTGTTTTGTTCCTTCCCTACTCTGCCTTAACTGTCTCTTGAGACATGAAGTATGAAAGCAGCCTCTTTAAGTTGTAGAATGCCCAGTTGGACTTGGAGGGTGGTGATGGGTCTAGCTGTGGGCTTAGAGAGAAACCTCCTATCAACCTCAAATCTATGGGGCTTTAAAAAAATTGGTGGGGGGGAAAAAGAATCCAACCAGAGAATATTACTCTTAGGTGAAAGAAGATCAAAGCACAAACTTAGAAGAAGATAAAGTAAAAACAGCTTCATCCAAATCTCAGGAAAAAATGTAAATTGATATCAGGTCCAAAAAGAATTTCTGGAAGAGTTAAAAAAGGTTTATAAAAGTCAAATAAGAGAGTTAGAGGGGAAAGTGAGGGAAATATGTGAGAGTAACACCAGAAATTATAGGAAAAAATCAACAGCTTAGTAAAGGAAGCGCACACACACACACACACACACACACACACACACACACACACCACCTTAGAAAGATAAAAAGTCAAAAAAATGTAAAGCAAAAAATGCACTGAAGATAACTCTTTTAAAAGCAAAATTGGCAATAGGAAAGAAAGATGTACAAAAATTCACTGATGGAAATAAAACTTTAAAAAAATAGAAATGGTCAGGCTACTAGAAAAGGTGAGACAGTGAGCTCACTGAAGAAAATATTTCTTTAAAAAATTACAATCAGGGTCAGCTGGGTAGCTCAGTGGATTGAGAGTCAGGCCTAGAGACAGGAGGTCCTAGGTTCAAATCCGGCCTCAGACACTTCCCAGCTGTGTGACCCTGGGCAAGTCACTTGACCCCCATTGCCCACCTTTACCACTCTTCCACCTATGAGCCAATACACAGAAGTAAAGGTTTTAAAAAAATAAAAATAAAAATAAAATTACAATCAGGCAAGTGGAAGGTAATGAATGAATCAATTAGCCATCAAGAAACAATAAAAAATTTTAAAAAAAAGGAAGAACATGTAAAATATCATACTGAAAAAAAAAGAACTAATCTAGAAAATAGACTGAGGAGAGATAATTTAAAAATTAAGGGACTTCTTGGGAGCCATGATTAAAAAAAAAAAACAAGGTCCTATGGTTGGTCCTGGGTTCAAATCTGACCGCAACACTTCCTAGTTGTGTAACCTTAGGCAAGTTACAGAACTTCCATTGTCTAGCCCTTACCACTCTTCTGCCTTAGAACCAATACATAGTATTGATTCTAAGATGGAAGGTAAGGTTTTTAAAAAAAGGATCTAAACATTATAATTCAAGAAATTATGAAGGAAAACTACCTTAACGTCCTAGAATCAGAGGGTAAAAAGTATCAACAAATCACCTTCTAAAAGACTCACAAAATGATAACTCCTAGCAATATTAGAATGAAATTTTGGAGCTCCCGGGTCAAGAGAAAAATAATGCAAGCAATCGAAAAGAAATAATTCAAATATCATAGAGCCATAGTTAGTTTGTATTCCTAAAAGAAAAGATGATATTGGTAACTCTTAAAAATTATTATTATGGTCAAAATAGAATTCGGCTTTCGGGATAAGATGGCGGCAGAGTAAAAAGTAGCTCTTAACCTCTCCAAACCGAAACATACAGGACTCCTCAGGGGGACATAAAAACAAATCCAGACGAATGGAGGGACCCCACAACAGGGCATAGTGTGGAAGGTACGTGGAATCGGGACATTTCCATGCTATAAAGGGGTGAAACAGCTCTCACTAAATCGCGGGCTGAGCAATCTCCCACACACACACTACCTACAACGCCAAAGCCAGCTCAAAAGAAATAGAGCAAGTTTGGGGCACCCATTGAGTCATTGGAAGCTCCGGGGCCTTTTCCTGAGAGCAGCAAGACTTAGGACCCCAAAAGGCTAAAGAACTCACACGGACTTTGAGCACAGACACTGAGCAAAGGCACGGGTAGAGGCAGACACAGACGAGCGCATGAGCAAAGGCTCTGAAACCCTGAGTGGGGAACCAGTGCAGACAGGTATACGACTGCTGAAGCAGCACCCTGAGACTTCTAAAGGAACCTCCGGCAGAGGATCAAGCAAGGGGGTCCACCAGGGGGCTTGACCTTGAGAAAAACCAGACCTGAGATCTCAGAAGCCTAAATAATATATATTCTATATATTACATATATAGAATATATTCTAAATATTATATATAT
>NC_058134.1:276593201-276604704 GCF_016433145.1 Gracilinanus agilis | reverse complement strand
TGTGTGTGTGTGTGTGTGTGTGTGTGTGTGTGTGTGTGTGTATGTGTATATATATATATACCTATATATATATATATATATATATATATATAGTAGGTCATTGTTTTTATCTTTTACTATCTTTGCCTCATTTTCAAGCTGGCTAATTATTCTGGCTTTTAAGACATTATTTTCTTGTTTTAGTTCATGTGCCTCTGTTTCCAGATAATCTATTTGGCTTTTTAAGTTCTCCCAATTTTCTTCAAACTCTCTTAATTGTGTTTTGAATTGTATTTTGAGTTCTTCCAGAACCTGAATCCAATTTGCTGGAGTTTCTGAGGTTTTTCTTTCTGTTCCTTACTTCTCATCTGTTCCATTTGTTTTTGTTTATTACCTGAATAGAAGCTGTTAATTGTAATTTCTTTTTTCTTTTTCTATTGTTTACTCATATTTTTTCCTTCCTTCCCCCTCCTATTGGCTGTATTCTTGCTCTTCTATTTATTTGCTGGATCTGTAAGTTTGGACTTTTCTGCCCTGAGGGGGCTTATCTGTTCTACTGATTAACTGGATTAGGTTGATGGAGCTGTCCTGTTTTATTAATGTTCCCTGAGGCCAAGTCTTCCCCAGCTGCAGGCAGAGGCCAAAGTTGAAGGTGAAAGTGAAAGTGAAATTATGGAGTCTGAAGGTAGTTACCCTCAGTCCTCCTCTCTACTCCTTTCTGCCAGCCACCTCCCTCCCAGGTTCCTAGTCAGAACCCTGAGCTTCCTGTGGTGGTACCAAGGTATTCCATTATGGTTGAAGCCTTCACCCTGGGATCCCAGTTAGTCAGAATCCTACTGTGGGTACAATAGGTGGGGGAGAGGTGTGGGAGCTGTCCCTTATACCCAAGAATTCAACTTTATCTGCATACCTTTCAGGTTGAATTGACTAGGAGAGACCTGTGGCTCTGTCTTGTTGTTGAATTTGGCTTTTTTGTACACTTACTTTTCTGGTTGTTTGCTAGGTCTGTGAGTTTCAGCTTTTCTGCTTTCTCGAGGCTTCTCCTCTACACTTTTGATAAACTGGATTAAGCCAGTTGAGCTGATCTGCAGAGCTGAATGTGCTCTGAGGCCAAAACTTCCAGAAGCAGAGGCCTAAGATGGAGGAGTGGTAGCTGAGGACTGGGACCATCTTGCCCTCTTCTCTGCTTCTCTCCTCCAGCTGCCTCTTTGCCAGGTATGACCAAAGCACTGACCTTCCTATAGTTGTGATAACTGTCCCAGTTGGAGTCCTAACCCTGAGATCCCACTGACTGCCTGAGTCTCAGCACAGTAGGTGGGGAAAGGGCACTGGGACCTTTTTTTCCTTAAACCTGAGAATTCAACGTTCTCTGTGTACCATTTATGTAGAATGGAGCAGGAAGTTCCTGCAGTTCTGTTTTCTTGTTGGATTTGGTTTTCTGTCCCCTTTCAAGCACTTTGATTTTGATTGGTGTGGAAAGGTTTTCACAGAGGTATCAATTTTTGGTGCTTCTAAGCCACCATCTTTAATGTGCCAATCTGCCCTCCCCCCCCATTATTTAGTATTGACTCCAAGATGGAAGGTAAGGTTTAAAAATAAAATTAAATTCTCATGAGTTCAAAAATAAACCACAATGTAATTTATTATGAATTATTTGGAATACTACCAGAATTTACATATACTTCATCATTACGAAAAGAATTAATAAAATTATTCATATTAACAATGAAGATGACAAAAACTACATGATGCTCTCAATAGATTAGAAAAAAGACAGATAATACAGCAGTAATGTTTGTTCAAAATCCTAAAAAGTGTATATATTTCAAGATCCTTCTTTAACAATGCAAAAATTATTTTTTATATGGGTGTTGATGTAGATTAGCAGGAAAATTAGTTACTTTCTTTTTATTAGATCTTGCCCTCGTGTGAGTGGCTTCCTTGTGCTATAACTCCTCCTATCCAGTGTGAGTTCCTTTTTTATCCCAGACCATGGTTCCCCATTCAAGAAGGGTTTCATAAAACCTCCTTGAGTCTGAGCAAAAGGACTAATAGTGCATCAGAGAAATGAAATACTCTAGATGTCTTTCATCAAATTTGTGCTATTTAATCATTGGCTATGCTTAGTTTGAATGATCTAGATTCATGTTATCTATCTATGTTTTGGGGAAGTCATAGAATATGAATCAATAATATTTTTATGTTCATTTCAAGCAGAGACCGGTTCCCTGATAAATATACACACATATATACATTATGATCTTGCATCATCTGCTCTTGTATACTTTACTGTCTATTGTCTTACCCTACCACCTGCATTTAACCCCACAAAGACTTTATACATAAAATCAGCATTGAAACAAATGACTGTAGAAATTTAAATAAATCAATCTATTTTTAAAAAATGAAAAAAGAGAAACAAAACAAATTCTTAAATGATAAAAATTAAAGCTATATATGCTTCTCTGGAAAAGCACAAGAGTGAAAATGAGAAATGTACATTATCATTAGTTTTATTTTGGAAACAGAATTATCTACAATCATTGAAACTTCTCCATAGTTAACATATATCCCTTTTATCATTGTTTTCCAGCACTCTCTCTCTACATATATATTTTGATCTCATGAGCAGCAGCAATAGGATCCAGAAGACTTTTGTCTATTACCCTCCTCATGAGTCATCTCCATTCTCTCTTTCTGAGATTATCTGTTCTAACAAGCCCCCTTTTCCCTTCCTTTAGGAAAGGGAAAGCTCAGTAGGTAGGCATGGGAAATCACTTTTCAATGATTCAATGCATAAACATTAGCAAAGAGGAAACAGAATTGTTCTTATTTTCAGTTCATATAATGGTAACTTACAAAAGCTCAGAAAATTAGGGGGTGAAATTGATACAATTGGTAGCTTCAACAAGTTAGCAGAATACAGAATAACTCCACAACAATCATTGGAATTTCTATACAGTTACTAACAAAAGCCAGGAAGAAATTACAATGAGATATATTACACAGAAAACAAGTTCAATATTTCAGAGGTAACAAGATATATGTAAGATTTATATAATAGAACTACAAACCATTCTTTACTGAAATAAAGGGAAATAGATATTGAAGATATATTCAATACTCATGTTTGGTACTCACTAATATATAAATGGAAATACTACATTTATTTGTAAATTTAGAGCTCTATGAATCAAATTACTGAGGAGATAGTTTTGTAGAACCATGCAAAATATTAAATTATTTGGAAAAACAAAAAATCTGGAATCTCAAATGAAACAAAAAAGTACAAAATTATATTATAAAATAGCAGTCATCAAAACTATTTTAGCTAATTTTAAAAAGAAACCAGAAAATTAGATAAGCAGAACAAACTAAATAAGTAAAAAAATTGAAGCAGTGGAAATAGTATCCTAGTGTTGGATCAATACAAAAACATAAATCACTAAGGAAAGGATTCCCTTTTGGACCAGAACTGCTAGCGAAAAAACAGAAAGTAGTTTGTCAAAAATTAGACTTAGTGCAATATCTTAGGTCACATATTATAATAAACCTTTACATAACCAGACTATAAAAGTTCCTATGATTATTTTTTAAAGTGAACAAAATCACACTCCTTTTGTCCCTGGCTAAAGGGATATTTCTTACCCAAACAATAAATGAAAAAAATACATTAAAAATACTACAAAAAATTAAAATATTATTAATTAATAAAATCAAGGAAGATAAATTAGTGAAGAAACAGTGAAGAAAAATATTTGCATAAAGGATCACAGAGAGAAATTTTATTCCCAAACACAAAGGAAATTGACACAAAGTCATGACTTAAGAGTTAAGTGGTTAAAGCATATGAATATTATTTTGAAAGGATAAATATTTTATTTTATAATTAAAATACATTTTAAAGTATATTATTTTTAAAAGTAATTAAGAAGTATAAGTAATATGAAAATATCTTGCAAATCATTTATAGTAAGAGAAGTTAAAATTAAAACAAAACATGAAACGTCACCACAAACCATTCAAACTAGGAAAGGTGACAAAATATTGGAAGTCATAATTTGAGGAGTTGTAGAGAAAGGCACAGTGAATCTCTATTAGTAGGCCTATGAGACAGTCAAAACCCTCTGAAAAACAATGTAGGATTATAATTAGAATAAAATAGAGAAGGTGAATTTTTGACCCTATAATTCCTCCTATTGGTCAATTAGGATGCCTATATTGGTACATTGTATACACAGTGGTTTCCAAACTTTTTTGGCCTACTGCCCCCTTTCCAGAAAAAATATTACTTAGCCCCCTGGAAATTATTTTTTTTTAGATTTTAATAGCAATTAATAGGAAAGATAAATACACCTATGGCCATCAACGCTCCCCTGGAGCACTGCAGCACCCACCAGGGGGCGGTGGCGCCCACTTTGGGAATCACTGGTATACAAACATATTCATGGCAGCACAGCACACTTTGCAGTTATAAAGACACAGAAACCAAGTGGGTGTTCATTAATTGGGTCATGTCTAAAAAAATGTGACACTACCTAAATGTAATGAAATATTATTTTGTAACAAGAAATCATAAAACTGAAGAATTCAGAAAAACATGGAAAGATTTGCATGAAATGATACAAAATAAAATAATCAAACAAAGGGAACAATATATACAATGGCTACAAATTGTAAGTGTAAAGGTCACTAAAAGAAAGTCTGAATGTGGGCATACTTCATTTTATTGCACATTACTTTAATTGTGCATTTAAACGATTGCCTTTTTTTCAAATTATAGGACCATGGCTGCCCTGCATTAGACAACTCTGTCACTACCTTTTTTCCAACATTTGCTCACATCATGTCTCTGTGTTAAAATTTAGTAATTCTTACACTACTTCAAATATTTTACATATTATCATATTTGTTATGGTTATCTGTGATCAGTAATTTTTAATGTTATAATCATAATCATTTTGAGATACCAAAAACCACACCAATACAAGACAGAAAACTTAATTGATAAGTGTTTTGTGTGTATTTCTGTTGTTTGTGTGTTCTGACTGTGTTCCACCACCCGTTTCCCCATTTTTCTCCCTCTCCTTAGGCTTCCCTATTCCCTAAGACCCAATATTGAAGTTAATTCATTAACATGCCCTACAATAGTCTTTAAGTTTTCAAGTAAAAAGATGATTTAATTGATGTGACAATTTCGCCGCTGTCTTATTTTAAGAAATTTCCACAACCATCCCAACCTTCAAGCAACCACCACCCTGATCAGTGAGCAGCCATTAATATCCGGGTAATATCCTCCTCTAGCAAAAAGATCATGACTTGCTGAAGTCTCAGAAAGTGGTTAGCATTTTTTTAGCAATAATTTTAATTAAATAATATGTACATTTTTAAGACCTACACACTTAATAGACTATGTATAGTGTAAACATAACTTTTGTATGCACCGAGAAACTGAAAAATTTATGTGACTCACTTTATTATGATGCTTTTTTGCAGCCACTTCAACTGAATCGGCAATATCTCTAATATATGTCTGTATATAGAAAATCAAAGAATTTCTTAGAGTACAGGTAATGAAATATATTTCTCTCATCCACTGCAGAAGGGTGAAGAACCACTAAGACAACATTAATACTTTCACATATGATAACTATGAAATAGTTTTTCACCTTTTTTTTCAATAAAGGCAGAAGGCATAAATAAGTACTTTTAAATCAATCAAAGAGTATTTAAGGGTCAACTGTGTGTCAGAAAGTATGTGAGAAATTGGGGTTATAAACACAAAATCAAGACAGTCTCTGCCCTTAATGAACTTATTGCATTGAAGGGAAAAGAGAAATCCCAGAAAAAGCCTCAGGATATATCCACAGTTAAGTTATGGACCATGAATTATTAACCATCAAAAGAGATCAAAAAGTAACAACTAGACAAATAGGAGTAATGTCAAAAGATAACAATGTCATGAAAACTCAGAGAAAATTGTTTAAGAAGCAGTTATCAACAATGTCAACTGTTGCTAAGACAAGAAAGATGAAGACTGAGGCCTTTTGACTTTTGCAAGAAAGATTCATTGATAACCTTGGAAAAAAGAAATTTCAGTTGAGCAATTAGGTTGGTAGTAAGAGAAGGGATTGAGGAGTAAAAGTAGAAAAAGTACAGACAAGTAGTTAATGTCTTTAGAAGTTTATCTGTGAATAGAGAAACAGATGTAAGATTTTAATTTAAAGGATACAGTACAGCTTTATTTTTGTTTTGTTATTATTTTCATTTATTAAAGAATAGTGCTCATCTAGGTCTGTTTATAGACAACAGAATAAAATCAAATAGAAAAGATTCAACATTAAAGAGAAAGAAATGATGGCTTCAGGGGAGGGGAAAAGTAAGTAAATGGAGGACAGTATTGGTGTAAAAAAAGGATTTTCCTTTGAGAAAAAAAAAGTTACTTTATCAGAGACTAGGAAAAAGTGAAGATAATGGAATATAATGTTAATGGAATACAGAAAATGGAATTCAGAATTCATGGACTTAATTTTTTCTGTAAACAATGGGGATACAGGCTTGAGTAAAGAAAAGAAATTTTGTAACAACTGTGTGAGGAAAAATAGCTCCATCTACCTTCTCGGCATCCTGGTATTCCCCGAGTGACTACAGCCTAAAAGGCTAGGCATATGATATAATCCTAAATGTCTCCATCCAGGAGAGTATATCAGTGGTGAACCAGGAAGCATGAAGCCTATTCTCGTCTGTGTTTGGTGCTGGCTTGACTCCTCTGTGATTATTAGGGGGCCCACATGGAGGCTACAGAATGATAATAAGTCAAATGGAGCAGCAAGGAAAGTAATCTATATTGCTCTCTTCTCTTTTTTCCATCTTTTTCTCCTATTCTTTTTTGATTATATAAAATTATTAGATTTATGGCCAATTTCATAATTTTCCCTCTTACACAATTATAATAAGGAATGGAATACTTCATTCTTTTTGTTGGTCCAAGAGCTCTATAGCTGCAGTTATGTTTCCCTTATAGACAAATGCGTACTTGAGAAGTAAAGTGGAAAATCAAGGAAATCAGCATGCATGTAGTTCAGCACAAATTCTCTTAATTTACCCAAGTACTCATTAATTTCTACTGAACAACTATTTGTTGAGTGTTTTGTCTGAAAGATACTTTAGAGAACAGCAGTCTCATATACTGGATAGAATTCTAAGAGTCAAAAATAACTTGGACTTTTATCTCACTTCTGCTACAAACTAGTTCTGTGATAGTAGGCAAATCATTAAATTTCCCTGTTGCACAAGCAACTTTCCTAGGACCTCCCTATTAAGTCATATATACATTGAAGGGAATTCTCACCAGTAATTCCCAATATTGACAAAATTACATATCTTTTCTGTATCCATGCATATGAAAAGGCATTTGCTCTAGAGCTAGAATATATATTGTACCTGTGAATTAATTTATATAGGAACTGCTATTTTGTTGTTGTGGGTTTTTTTTCTTTTTTAAAATTTTTTACTTAAACATTTTTCCAAGGTTGCATTATTCATGTCCTTTCCCTCCCCTCTCCTCCCCTTCCCAGAGCTCACAAACAATTCCACTGGGTTATACATGTATTATCACTCAATACCCATTTCCATATTAATCATTTTTGTAATAATCTTTTGAAAATAAAGCCCCACATCCAACATCCACCTAAACAAGTTAAAAATCAAATGTTTTCCTTCTGCGTTTCTACTCCCACAGTTCTTTCTCCCCATGTGGATAGTATTCTTTCTCATAGTCCATCGGGATTGTCCTGAATCATTGCATTGCTATCAGTAACAAAGCTGATTATATATGATCATCCCACAGTGTTTCAGTCTCTGTGTACAATGTTCTCCTGCTCCTTTCACTCTGCATCAGTTCTTGGAGGTCACTCCAGTTCATTTAAACCTCTTTGTGCATAGTTCCAAATTGCCCTCCAGAATGGTAGGACCAAATCACAACTCCACCAGCAATGTATTAGTGTCCCAATTTTGCCACATCCCCTCCAACATTTATCACTTTCCTCTGCTGTCATATTGGCCAATCTGTTAGGTGTAGGGTGGTATTTCAGAGTTGTTTTATTTTGCATCTCTCTAATCAGGAGAGATTTAGAACACTTTCTCATGTTCTTATTGATAGTCTTAATTTCATCCTGTGAAAACTGCCTATTCATGTGCCTTAACCATTTGCTGATTGGGGAATGCCTTGATTTTTTGTAGATTTGACTTAGTTCATTATATATTTGGGAAATTAAACCTATGTCAGAGAGTATTGTTATGCCTCATATGCTTTATTCCTCTCTCACCCCAGTTCCCCAGATGATCTCTGCCTACCTTTTGGGTTTTTCTTTTCTCTAAAGTTTGTTCCCTCTACCTCTGTTGGTTCTTTCACTCCTTTACTCGTTTTGTGGCAATATTTTACTCTTGGGCAGAGAGTATTTTGGGGATGAAATGGTGCACTGCTTCCCTAGTTACTTCTCTCTCTTAGATCTACCCCTAGAAGTCTAGGAATTCTTGTTTAGCAATAAATTGGAGTAAATCAATGAGAGTATTCAGGGATAAGGAAAGGCATAGTTGTTTTAGACATAATACCCATGATACTAATTTGGTTGATAAAACATTCTTTGGGGTCATTCCTTCATCCCTTAAGATCATACAACTTCTCTCTAGTTGGCCATGTCCCCTACTTTGGGGATCACCACCCTAGAGCAAAACTGAACAGTTATTTCTGAGGTTCAACTTTGAAGAGCCTTAAGACAATAGCTAAAAGGTCCTAGGAGACCTTATACCCCACAGTATTTTGGGATGCAACAAACTCAACAGCTAGTGGGAATTATTATGGTATCTACCCCTTTCTCTTTCTGATACCAGTACCATGCCATGACTATATGATGCTAAAATAAGCCACAAATGTAGGTGAATCAGTTGTTTGGTGTTAGTTTGGATTTGAATCAGATATAAAATCAATTGTAAAAGCTAAGTGACTCAAAGTGTCCTGGCAGTAGGCCATTTATGTTATAACCCTAAAATACTCAGGTAAAAAAGAGGAAAAAAATTATCAATTACTTGGACTTTCAGTGGTTGATGAAACAGATGTTATCACTTGAATAGTTTCACTTTGGAAATGTTTAATTGTGTTCTTCTTATACAGACATCATCTTAGATCATTTAATGATATTAATGTAATTCAAATCCCTAATGAATTATACATATTTTAATTATGGGGATATATAGTGTCAAAAACTATTCAAAATAAGTGAGCTATTGGTTAGGGTTTAGTCATAATGACACTGATATCCATCTAGCCCTCCTGCAAAATGAGATATGAGACTCTGAATTTACAAAGCAAATAAATTAGTGATTGATTATAAATTTAAAGGATCTTTGCTACATGACAGAATTTACCTAAGAATTTCATCAAACAATAAATTCTTCTAGTATATTTAAAATATAATTTCATTTATAAATCTTTGATTTTCATTAAGCATTTCATGGATTTAGCTGCTTAAATTAATTATGTATAACTTCAGAGGTTTTCACTGAAATGAAATTTGACCTCTAGAAATAGCACAGTATATCTACTACCTTCTACCCTGTCCCTATTCATCTTTTGTAGTATATATCAATCTACTACAAGTGTGGACATCATCTAAATTGGTAACTTTGTAGGATAAGATCATTGATGACTATTTTAATGAAAATCTCATGAATAGGTAGCTTTGCTTGAGGATATTGCCATGTTTTCTTTCAAAAGCCATTTACAAATCAACAGAAAGCCTCAACATAACCAATAATATTACAAGACCATTAGTGGAGATAACCTTTTTAATGTGGAAAGTTAATATTAATCTGTGCCCCTTTTGGCCCCCAAAACTACTTTTTGACTTTAAAAGCTAAAAAAATTTTTTTTTAATTTTAGGACTGAGGCTCAAACTGTATCTCCCTCCAGGCTGAAGCCATGGGTGGACTCTTCTGTCCTTTTGTTTACAACTTTTGTCTTTGATAAAGACCAGCATGATGGAGAAAAGTTTTTTTTGTTTTATCTGTACACAAGGATTCTCTTGGTCAGCTAGCCACTATGCTAGGGAACTTAGTACCATTTAAGGGAAAGTACACATACCATCAAACTAAATGTCATGTGGTTTCTCCTCTTGTCTTGATTGATATCTCAGACCTTCAAAGGAAAAGGCTCAAGAAAGTGACATAAGGAAGAGCACAAATTGAGGCAAAAAACAAGAAGTTGACCCCTTTTCCTGGAACCAGCACTCAGGAGTGCTCATAGTCTGTCTCTGGGCTGCTCATGGAGGAAGTGGCCAGCCACATGGTTCTTGCTTGCTTTTCCATCTCTCTTACTCTTGTCTGCTTTTTGCTATTTAATAAATTATTATAAATTTAAGATATGATTGCCAGAGAATTTTAATTGTAACATCAAGATATTCTTTCTTAAAAAATAAAAATAAAATAAAAAGGTATTCATTCTTGAACATTTTAAGAATTAAAGTGAGTACATATGTTGCAACATCCATTACAATATAATGCATTAATAATGCATTAAGGAGTTAATTAGGTTTAAAACATAAGAATATGCATGAAAACTATATCTAATAAATAAACTTGGCTACACCAAAATAATTCAAGTTTTACAAATGTAATTAATTAATTAATATATTAAACCAACTTAAAATAATATATATTATTATATATTGATACATATAATATAATTAATTAATATATTAAACCAACTTAAAATAATATATTTGATGAAATTCATCTTTCCCCCATAGAAAAAAATTGAAATAGATATCAACATAGCAAATAATAACTGTTCTCATTAAAGAAATCTCATTGAAATTATACAAATGTAAACAAAAACTTCTGGATCTTCTGTGATTGTTTCTATAGGTTTGCAGTTTAAAAGTATTTTGCTTGGTGTGGCCCAATATTTAAGAACAATATTTCTCATGAGCCCTTACCACATTATAGACAACTAGATAATTTGTGTAAGTGGATGATTTAAATAAATTATCTTTCAAGGAAAACTGTATAACTGAAATTCATCATTTCTATATTGAATGCAGGTTAAATTTCTTATTTACTCCTCTAACATATCTACAGTCAACCCATTAGACCAAACAGGAAAATTTTCTATTCTGCAATTGAAAAAGCAATGGATTCTAAAATAAAGTAATGTCATCTAGCTTATTTGTTGAAAAGCTCTAAAACAAAAATGTATATCAATGAATCATATGAATTCATGAATGAATGACCTTTGTCAAAATTTGTCTTTTGTGATACCCTTTTCCTTCAAGTTATTTTTTGATCTATGATATATTGGTAAGGAGGTAGAGAAAGCATTTCAATCTAATAACTCCTTATATTTCCCTAAAGATTTTTCTTCGAGGTTGTCCATGAAGATGGTGGCAGAGTAAAAAGCAGTGCTTAACCTCTCCTAACTGAAACACACAGGACTCCTCAAGGGGACATAAAAACAAATCCAGACGAG
>NC_058134.1:276585162-276591000 GCF_016433145.1 Gracilinanus agilis | reverse complement strand
TGGTAAAATTGAATGTAATAGACCTCTGTACCAGCAGCAATGCAATGACACAAGACAGCTCTGAGGGATTTATGGTAAAGAATGCTACCCACATTCAGAGGAAGAACAGCAGGAGAGGAAACATATAAGAAAAACAACTGCTTGAACACATGGTTTGGGGTGGACATGATTGGGGATGTAGACTCGAAACTACCACACCAATGCAACTAACAAGAATTTGGAAATAGGTTTTTATCAACGACACATGATAAAACCAGTGGAAATGTGCGTCAGCTATGTGGGGTTGTGCGGGGGGTGAAGGGGAAAGTAGGAGTATGAATCATGTAACCATGTTAAAAACAAATATTAATAAATGTTAAAAAAAAGATTTTTCTTCAAAAACAAATAATACATTCCCATAGACCAGTGATGGGGAAACTTTTAAAGAGATTGTTCCAAACTCTTTTGAAGTTTCATTGCATTGTATACTCTTCATTATATTCATCAGATTAGGAGTAATGTCATGCAGTGGGATAGAACATTTCAGGGGGCAGCATCTGGCTTTTTGCCCCTCACTGCCATAGACTATTTAATTTATCTTATATTAGAAAAACCTTTGAAACTAAACAACCTAAGGCCAAAATGGGTGTCATAAGCATCCTGGGGGAGCATGGAATATTTTAATCTATTAGATGTACAAATAGAAAATTAATTTATAACCAAACAAGTGATCGAGCAAATTATGGGATATAAAAAAAGATAATTCTGATTACATAAAATTAAAAACGTTTTGTACAAACAACACCAATGCAAACAAGATTAGAAGGAAAGCAAGAAACTCAGGCATTTTGGTTTTTACAGACTGTAATGTTTAAAATTTACCTTCAAGACTGTATATTAAATTATAATTATTCATTAGTGAAAGTTAGAGAAAGAAAGAAAGGAAAACCACCACTGATTGGAAAGGAAAATTAAAATAATGCTGAGGTACCACTTTATACATATTAAATTGGCTAATATGATAGAAAATAAAAATAACCAATATTGGAGGGGATGTGGAAAAATAGGGACAATAATGCACTATTTGTAGAGTTGTGAACTGAATTAACCATTCTGGAGAACAATTTAGAATTATGCCCAAAGATATGCATACTCTTTGACCTAGTTATACCTCAAAGGGATCAAGGAAAGAGGAAAAAGTTCTATACATGCAATAATATTTGTTGGAGTTTTTGTTGGTGGCAAAGAATGAGAAACTAGGTAATGACAGAATGAGATAAGGTATATGATTGTTAATGGAATACTATTGTACTATAAAAAATGAAGATAAGGATGACTTCAGAAAAACTTGGAAAGCCTTACACATATTGATGAAAAGTGAATTTAGCAGAACCAGTTGGACATTGTACACAGTAACATTAATATTGTAAAGATGATGAACTGTGAATGACTTAGCTAATCTCAGCAGTACAATGATCCAAGACAATTCTGAAAGGTTTATGATCGTAAAAATGCTCTACTTCCACAAAAAAAAACAACCTGATACAGTCTTAATGAAAATGGAAGCATATTTTCTTTACTATTCTTTCTTTTTAATTTGAGTTTTCTTTTGCAACACAGTTAAATGGAAATGTTTTTCATGCATTGACATATATAATCTATAACAAATTACTTGACTCACCAAGGAGGAGTCAGGGAAGGGAGAACATAAGAAACTCAAACATTTTTTAATTAATTTTAGTTTTTTTCTTTACATGCAATCAAGAAGAAAATAAACAATGAATGTTTAAAAAAAAAGAAAGAAAAGAACCTAAGTAAACAATAGAAGTAAGGGTAAGTTCCCATCACTTCCCAGAACAGTAACTTCTGTGAAACACCAGTTATCAAGAAAATAACACAAATCCTGTTGCCTAGAAACTAGTTAAATCCTGAGAAGGAAATGTTTCACAGTGTGGTGCCAAACTCACTAATGAAGGTCACCTCAGTGAGGTCAGGTCCACTTGTGTTTCCTTTCATTAGATGTACCAAACCATAGAGAGCTGCTCACATAAAGGTCAATTGACACTATAATTTCCAAATGTATGCAAAGGCATCAGTGGCTAGCTTCTATGTGCCTGCCTCCCTGGTTCTGAGATCCAACACTTTGCATTTTCCTTGACAAATAATCGTATCCTATGGCAAAGCCAGGTGTAAGAGGGAAAAGAAATTTATCATAGCTGTCTGAACCTAATTCCTATTGATAATTCCCAAGTTTGACTCTAATTTCACTGGACAATTTTTACACATTGGTTGGCAAATAAATATAAATATTGAAGTTAATCATATTTCAAACATTGTTGTAAGTGAAAGTTGGAATCCCCTAGACATTCTCTCTTGCTTCCCTAAATCTGAACCACTAGCTTACTATCACCAATTGTCTCTTTTAAATGCCAAACCAATGCAAATACTAGTCAATAAACTCCAACTCCAACCAGTCACATCTAATTAACTCTATTGACATAGAGTAGGGTGACCTAAATGATGTGCAAATCATCCCATTCTGTAGCAGAACTGAATACTGGATAGACTATGGCATAACCCAATACAAATTGTCATTATCCTTGCAAAATACTATTTACAATCTAAACTCTGTAAGTCAATGTCAAGGCCAATCAAACAGCTCATATAAAGCTTTCTGAGTACGCTGACATCCATGAATGACATTGTGTTAACTATCCAAATAAGGCAGAGAGGTAAAATCTGCTCAGTTATTCTGTGAATATGTGAAAGCCAAGCTTTCAGATTATCCAACTTTTTAATATTCAGAGAAGGTCAACTAGGATGATGAAGGGACTTGAGATAATGCAATAAAAAATTAGGGGAAAGAACCGGGATTCCTAAATATGGAGAATAGAGCCCATGGTATCTTCAAGTATTTGAAGGGTTGTCAAATGGGAAGAGAAATTAGCCTTGGGCTAGGACCATGAGAATAAAATTAGGAGTAATGGGTGTTGTTTGCCCAGGCAACTTTTGAATGTTGGAAGGAAAAATCTCCTAAAATCAGGGTTTTCCAAAAATTTTAATCTTACCTCTTGATGGAGTGGATTACCCCTCACTAGATATCTATCTTGCTGGGAACTTTGTACAGGGGATTCTTAATTGGGTCCATATGAAATGAGATGACCTCTGGGGTTCCTCCCAACTCCTGAATATCAATTCTTGAGATTCTTTCTCTTACTTCTGATTTTTTTTTACATTTCACCAAACAGTTATAATATCTTGAATGCAATAAACACTTAACTTTCCTTTAAACATTTTTAATATGAAATCAATCAATGCCCTACCCCTCTGTCCAGCAACCCAAAGGGAGCATTTCCTTCCTTTGCTCTCTAGGGTAACGTGGGGGGCTCACAGGCAGCTTGAAGTTGCAATTTGGACATGTGAACTTGAAAACCTCCGCCAATGCTGATTTAAGCCATAGAATCCTTTAATGTAGAAGCTGAAAGGTACTGTGTAATCATGACTGTAGTTCTATAATATTTGAATTGTTTCTTTCTGGTTGCTTGCAGTATTTTGTCTTTGATCTAGAAGCCTTGGAATTCGGCTCTAATATTCCTGGGAGTTTTAATTTTTGAATCTTTTTCAGGATGTGATACTACCTATGCTGGGTTTCTCTCCCTTCTTATCACAGTGAGATGAGTCTATCCTGCTGTCCTTCGACATTTTCTTGAATTGACACTATTTCACCCTGTCTTTTGCTTGTTCTCCTGTTCCAGGATTAGTTTGTAGATATTATTTTGGGTTTGTGGGTGGGCAGTGTGTCATTTAAAATCACTTGGGATACTTGGAACTACATTTCCCGTGATCCCTAATGGGTTTCCGGTTTTGGATGACGTATTCAAGGTGAGGGACTATTTGAAATTAGGGGGAAGTGACTTGGAGCTTCCTCTTTAGTTACCTGAGCTTGAGGAGAGAGGAAGGTAAATGGCTGAGGTGAGGTTGGAATAGGTTTCTTACAGGTGTGTGGTCAGTTTATCTCTATCAGCATGGCTTTTATTAAAATACTATTCTCCCTTTTGATCTCGGCCCTCATCATTTTTAATTATAACAGCAGATTTGGGTAAGCTAAGAAATTTCCTTCCTTCTTCCTCTATTTTGACTCTCAGATATTGAATTCAATTTAATATCTTTCTACACTAAATTCTTTTTATATTTGCCTATGTGTTTAATTCTCATTCTGATGTTTCTGATAAAAAAATAGATTCGTGAGATGATTGATCTTCTCCACTTTTACTTCCAGTATATTTCTTCCAATATATCCTAATTATGAGAAATAGTCAATACTTTGCTCTTTTTCCTCATTTCTTCCTTAATATATTCCTTTCCCCAACCTTTTTTACTCTACTAAATTAAAAAAAAAATAGAAACAAACCTTTCCTAGTCTCCCAGTTTGCAATTTTTTGCTTCTTTTTTGACACTGGAAGCCAGTGGGATTTTGAAATCTTTTCAAATTTCCTTTTTAGTTTCTTTTCTCTCATGTTGACATTTCAAAGATTTGACCTAGCTCATTTTTTTTCTCAACAGGAATGCAGAACATCCTACATTTTATTAAAATCCATTTGTATTCATCTTGAAAACTCTAGATTTTACCTATGATATTTTTTGCTATGTTCAACTTGATTTTTTTTTATGAGGTGACTGGCAGATTCTTTCTATATTCACTTTCCCCCTTGGCTCAGAGAAGTTTTCATTTAATTTTTCTCAAAACATTTTATCCAAAGTTTTTTCTTTGTTTTCTTTTTGTTGGTGATGTTGGTGGGGGATGGGAGAGTAGTGTTCAGAGGGTACTCAGAACACCCTATAGCTGTTTGGTATTCAGTTGTCCAGGAAGTAAGGAAGAGTCAGATACTTCATTGATGACAATCTAGTTTTGGATGGAATCTGTTATATTCCTATCTTCTTTAAAAGTTTCTACTTCTAACTTTCAAAGTGTTTTTCATATCCATCATTTGATGTGAATCATGACTATATGAGACATTTTATACAAAAGGTATACCTGGTGATTTGCTTATGGTCACATAGCTAGATATGGTACATCTCATTTAGACAGAAAGATTAATGGATGCATTCATTCATATATATATATATATAATGTATGGGTAAATATATAAATATATCTATGACAGAGACAAAGAGACAGCAAACAGGGAAGGATGGCAGAGGGAATAAAGGGAGAGGAAGAGTGAGAGGAAATGGGAGAAAGGGAGAAAGAGGAGGAGGAAGAACAGAAAGAAAATGAGAATGGGGAGAAAGAGGGTGAGGAAGAGGGAAGAAAAAGAGGCAGGGGGTGGGAGAAGGAGAGAGGTAAAAGTAGAGAGGGGTAGGGGGAGAGAAATAGATGAAGTTGCATTTTGATCCTAGTTAAAATTGTGAAAAAAGAAGTATCTTTTTCTTCCTCTACTACACTTGCCCTTTTCTGGCATACTGGCTCCTCCTCTCTGTTATCTTGTTCTCAGCCAGCAGAAAAGGAATACTACTACTAAGGCATTATATAAATAAATTGATAGAAGACATAACAAATTGTAATTCTAGTTCAAACTATGACTCTAGCAGGGATCTTTCTGTTTTAATGAGAGAGTTTTAAGAATCAAAAGCTTTCAAAATACAAAGGAATAGATCTCTAATGGTTTAATGATAAGAGATGAGGTTAACATTTCTTGGAAAGACTCCTCTTCCATTATCAGCTGAGGCTTAGAATTCTCTCCCTCTTTATACCTCCCCTTTATTGATAATCTGCAGTTTAGTCTATCTATCTTTACCAGTCTCTCTCTCTCTCTCTCTCTCTCTCTCTCTCTCTCTCTCTCTCTCTCTCTCTCTCTC